>NW_006408609.1:5306601-5341220 GCF_000296735.1 Chrysochloris asiatica | reverse complement strand
AGCAGTTCGAAACTACCAGCTGCTCCACGGGAGAAAGATGAGGTTTTCTGCTCCTGTAAAGATTTACAGCCTTGGAAACCCTGTTCAGGGTCGCTATGGGTAGGAACTGACTCGACGGTACATAACAGCACTATATATATTACTATTAGCCTAGAATATTTTGTAATAACAATTACCCAGATTTATTACTTTGCTAAACATTATTTTCTCCATGGTTAATTTCCTTTTAGTGAGTTCTGCCCAAATATGTTCAGGATAATTACAGTTGTATGAAATCATATTTTCTTAATTTTTTGAGCCTGAATTGTACAGGATATAAACATTCCGTCTGCCTGGCTCTAGATGTCTGATCATTAAATTTTTTTGTTTTTTTTTTTAAATGAATGTTAAATTAAATTCTCTCTGACTCTACATTCATCACACAACTGTCTAATGGATGACATTCCTCCCTTCCAAACATTTGAGATAATTTATCCACTCACATAGGCAGTTACAAATTGAACTTCTAACTACAAGGTCAACAGTTAGAATCCAACAGCTGCTTGTGAGAAAAACATGTGGCTTTCTGTTCCTGTAAAGATGTACAGCCTCAGAAACACTACACAGAATTGCTATGAGTTGGAAGCACAGTCTTGTGTATGGGTTTCACCTCAATGTAAAGAAAACAAAAATTCTCACCACTGGGTATCATAATAAATGGAGAAAAGATTGAAGTTGTCAAAAACTTCATTTTGCTTGTGTCAGCCATCAACACTCATGGAGCAGGCACGAGATCAAACAACATACTGCATTCGGCAAATCTGCTGCAGAAGACCTCTTTAAAGTGTTGAAAAAAAGGATGTCAGTTTAAGGACTAAGGTGCACCTGACCCAAGCCATGGTATTTTCAATAGCCTCATATGCATGTGAAAGTGGGATCATGAATAAGGAAGACCACAGAAGAACTGATGCATTTGAGTTATGGTGTTGGAAGAGAATATTAAAAGTACTGTGGACAGTCAAAATTAAAATAACAAAACAAAACATCTGTGTTGGAAGAAGTACAGCCAGAATGCTCCTTAGGAGCCAGTATGGCCATACTTCGTCTCTCATACATTGGAAATGTTATCATGAGGTACCAGTCCCTGGAGAAGGACATCATGCCTGATAACATAGAGGGTCAGTGAAAAAGAGGATGACCCCCAACGAGATGGATTGGCACAGTGACATCAGCAGTGGGCTCAAACATAGCAATGATAGTGAAGTTAGCATAGGACCAGGTACTGTTTTGTTCTGTTATGCATAAATTTGCTATGCGTCAGTACCATCTCAATGGCATGTAACAATGTCAATATATGAGTAGGAACCAGCTTGATAACACACAACAGCAGCAGGTAGACCATGACTAAGCTTTGATTAAGTTCACAATTTATGTTAAGCTCACAGTGTTATAGATTGAGTTTTTGCCCCTAAGGAATACTGACCCCACACATACTGAAAGGAGACAAGGACCTTCTCCCAGAGTGGACAAATATTTGAGTTAGAACCAGCATCCTGAATTCAGACTTCTAACCTCCTGAGTTTTGACTAAATGCTTTTTCCTTTGTGAAAACCGTGCACTTGTGGTATTTCTATTACAGCATCATTAAAAATCTAAGACACTAGGTAGATCTGTGCTTGCCTGAAGATCTGAATGAGTTACCAAAAATATAAGTGACACGCTGGTGTGTGATTTGAATGGGGCTGCAACCCTGTGATACAGATATGAGACCATATGGTTAGACACTCTCAGAAATAAGTTCCTCAGTCTCTATTTAAATTATGAAGTGTCTCTCAATGAAAATCTAAGTTACTGATCAGAAAAGATCTGACTTTGTTAAAGAAGTAAACAATTAAGGGCAGCTAGAGACTGAGGGTGGTCAAAAGACCACTTAAGTTTTACTCTAGTATCACAAAGAAGTAAAAAAGATGGTGGGTTGATTGAGCCACTGAAAACTAAACAGAGGAAGCCTTAAAAACCCTGTAAAACCTTACTCAACATTTTCATTCTTCCTAAATAATGGATCTTTCCATTTATTATATTTCTATTGTATTGTCATGTTTCTATTATTTACTAAAGCAACATAGATTAAAATAATAAATATCAAATAAATTCTAATGCACTTATCTTTAAAGTCTGATATTTGCTTTGGCTTTCTAAATAGTATCTTCCCAATATATTAAAAGTCCAACTTTTGAAAGAAAAAAAAAAAAGTCCTTAAAGAAGAAAGCAATCATTTAAGAAAAAAAGGAAGCAAGTAATTTCTAGACAGTATTTCAGGAGAAATCTTGTCATTTCCCTCCAGTGTAGCTCATCATAAAAGCTCTAAGGAAATAGTGTTTAAAATCAATTAGCCAAGAAGACCAAAATCAATTTCACAAGAGTTAGCTAATGTTTTACTAAAGTGAACTCTCTTTTCTTTAAACATGATTAATATCATTTAAGGGTTTTTATTAGTGGTGTCACTTCTAAAAAGTGTAACCAATTTGTAATGAAAAGACCTTTGTGTACTAGTATGGAATTTATGAGAGGCACAGAAATTTATCAAGGTTTTAGTGATTGGATTTTTGATATTTTAAGAGAATACTTCGTTTTTACTCTGTCTCCTTGGAATGTCTACTAAAAGGTCACTAAAAGGTCGAGAAATACTTAACTAACAACCATCCATGATTAAAGTTGTTTTATGCAGATTGACATTTAGTAATGTCAGTATCGGGCAGATTCAAAAAAATCAATGGATTTTAGAGTTGTAAGGAGTTAAAGAGTGTATACCAATAATTTTCAAACTACTTTTAACAGTTTCCTTATTATAAGACTCCCACTATACAAGGGGGCTTCAAAAAGTTTGTGGACAAATTTCATCATCTTTTAATTCCATTTTTCCATGAACTTTATGCAGCCCCCTCATATGATTAAAAATTTAGTTCAAATGACTGGGGCTGCAATATAAGCCAGGCCTATAATTTTCCAACAGCGCTGCTCCCCACTCCTACATGAAGTCCGTGGTTTAAAAACAAGCAACCATCTCTTATTTGAACACAACAGAAGCTGAGGCCTAATGTGTTTAAATGCTTGTAGATGTGAACAGTGTATTTATATTTGAAATGTAATCTGATCCCTGATACTAATACTGTAATCATTTTGTTTTGCCTCTCACTATCCATGTTCTAATATGTTGCTTTCGACTACAGAATTTTACACTTTATGTCAATTTGCCTTGTCAATCAAACTGCTACTGTGAATTGGATTCATACATAAATCTGTTTCCTCTTAAAAAAAAAAAAAAAGTCTCAAAATAGTCTACTAATAGTTCTACACACTTTTGACTATCTTCATAAGCTAAGATTCCAGATATGAAGAATTATCTTTTTGTAGATTCAGTTTGTGGTTTAATAACATTAGTATCAGCAACGTAACCAAGAAAGTTCCTACATATGCATTAGGCTGAATAATATATAATTTCCAATACGATATTTTAAAAATTTAGAATAAGCAGTTTTGTGTAATTTAATGCTACAAATACTTTGTATAATATTTTGTGTGCTACTTTCACTAATCCTTGTAAATAGTGCTATAATGCAAGCATTATCCCCATTTTATAGATGAGAAATCTGAAGTTTTCAAAGGAGAAGGATCCAGGTCCAAGTGTTAGGGTGGGGAATGAATGCATGCACATCTCTCCAAATCCCTTGCATTTTCTCCTGTATATTGTTGTCTTATATGTCAGGATCATTGGAATATATACAGAGAAGTTTTGTTCAACGTATAGCTGAGTTCTACATTTGCATGAAAGTAGGAAACAATCATTTCAGAATGTATTTTTTATGAAGCAAACTATTTTATATTTTAATAATCATGAAGATTGTTGTCAAATACCAATATTATAGATTATCTGACACTTTCTTGATACCTATAAAGCCTACTCTTATGTCATTTGTCAATCTCAATTTACTATGGCTCATATATACAATAATCTTATCAGGAAATCTTTATTTCATCTAGAATTTTGAACTAAAATGAAAGCATATTAGGCGAAAAAAATCTCTGTTAAGATGTGGAAAAGTTGCCTTGGAATTTGTATTTAATTTCAGAAATTGTTAGGTGGAAAAAATAATCAGACTCAGAGTCTGTAGCTTTCCATTTTTAAATTCAAAGGAAATGAGTTAAAAATAAAGCAATTACAGCAAAAATCCTTCTGCTGTGAGAAGGAAGATAAAGTAAATAGAATGGAAAAATAACAATGATTTATCAAAAGATTAATTGGCCCAATTAAAGAAAATATCAGGACCCAAGAAATTACATGTATATGAAATAAATTGGATATGGTTTCCTTTCATAATCAATCCAAAATATTAGTTCAAAAGAAATGAAGGCACACCTGATTTAATTGAACTTTGCTTTATTGTGCTTCACAGATATCTCGATTTTTGTTCATGTTTTTATTTTGTTTTTTTACAAATTGAAGGTTTTTGGCAACACTGCATGGAGCAAGTTTGTACCATTTCTCCAACAACATGTGTTCACTTTGTTTCTCTGTGTCACATTTTGATAACTCTCATAATATTTGAAACTTTTTCTTAATGCTATTACACACTCAATAGACTATTGTATAAAACTTATATGCACAGGAAAATCCAAACATTCCTATGGTTCACTTTATAGAAGTGGTCTGGAACCAAACCCAATATATCTCTTAGGTATGCTTGTATAAAAGTATTATGTAAATGAAACAAATGAAGACATTTTTAACATTTTAGTCTATCTCTAGAAGCTGACTTTTAAGTCTTTTTTTAAAATGGTTTACTTAAAAAAAATTTAAAAAATAATGGGTGCTTCAGTAAATTACACCAGTCTATTATTATAGAATTTTTATGTAGTAGAGTCATGTGTTATTTCTAAACAGTATACAATTATTTATGCAATGTTTTAAAATTCCATTTCATCTTGACTTATACTCTGATTAATAAGCAAATATACTATGGACTAAAACAGCATCTTCTAGCATTTTGTTTTGTTTGTTTTATATTAATAGAATATTGGAAATTTAGCCTAAGCCCTAATATGCTACTTTGAAATTTGAGGCTGCTGTTGTTAAGTCTCATGGAGAAAGTTTTGACTCATAGTAACCCTGTACAGGGTTTCCAAGGAGCTGATGATGAGTTTGAATCACTGACTTTATGCTTAGCAGTCCAGTGCTTATCTTAGAGCACCACGCCAGGACTAGGAAAGCTTAGTGAATAAAAGGCATGTAGTAAGGAAATGAAATTTAATAAGCTCTTATGAATTCAAAACAACATTTTAAATATATACAATTACTAATGCATATACACAAATATAAATGTATTTAGCTTTATTTTTTTATTATTTTTTCCACTGCAAGCTAAGAGGATGCAATATGGTTGCATCTTCTGTGACCCTAATGATTGTTAGAATTGATTCCACTGTCCTAGATTACCAAGCAAAGTGCAACCCACCTGTCTCTGATCCAGATACATTCCAAACTTGGTACTGACACAATAATGGCTTTCTTATGACAGAAGGTTCTATTTCTCCTATTGAGTACTTAGCATAACTATGGCCTACTATTATAACTGTTTATTTCATTTGAGTGATTTGAAAATAAATATTAAAGAGAAGGGATTGGACTCTGCTCTAAAGATACCAGGAAATTCTTAAGAGCAGATAGAGCTTGAAGGTAAAGGATGGGAAAGGTATGTAGAAAGGAGAAAGGAGGGAACTCTAGGAGGGAAAATGAGTCATGAGGTGAAATCAGAGTCAGGAATGTCCAAACAAACAGATCCTTGGTGTTCAGGATTTTAAACACTTTCACTTTGAATAAATTTTAGTGACTCTTTGATCTGCAAATATTTTGCTAAGGAATGCTTTGTTTCATCATCTCTGCTGAGAAAGTTTTGGGGAAAAAAGACTAAACAGTCTAGTTGGTATAAATGACAAATAATGTCTCTTGAAGGGAAAATATTGGTTATTGATTTGAGACAGATATTCCATTGAACCACAGCTGGTTGAGTTGGTGATAGGATTTTGTGGAAATGGGGAAGAAAGGGTTCATTTTAAGTCCACAGTGGATATTATATGTAAAATGTTTACCACAGTTGTACATACAGAACAATCATTGATTGTAGTCATTATCATTTTAGTAAATATTTTTTAAGTATTAAGATGAAATCTGCTATATTTAAATAGTGAATGTTAGGAGGACTATTTTTAAAAGGAAATTTAAACAAACTGTGAGGAAAACAATTTAGGTATCCAACTTATGTTGTGGGTAGGTGCCATCGAGTCAGTACCGACCCATAGAGACCTTATGCACAGCAGAACGAAACACTGCCCGATCCTGGGTCAACCTCACTACTGTTGCCACACTTGAGTCCATCGATGCTGCTACTTGGCCAATTCATCTCGTTGGGGGTCTTCCTCTTTTTCTCTGACCCTCCACCTTATCAAACATGATATACTTCTCCAGCAACTGATCCCTCCTGACAATATGTACAAAGTATGAGAGATGAAGTTTGACCATCTTGGCCTCCAAGGAGTATTCTGGCTACACTTCTTCCAAAACAGATCCATTGGGTCTTTTGGCAGCCCATGGCACTTTCAATATTCTCCTTCAACACCATAACTCAAAAGCATCAATTATTTTAGGGTCTTCCTTATTCACTGTCCAGCTTTCACAAGCATATGAGATTATTGAAAATACTATGGCTCTGGTCAGGCGCACCTTAGTCCTCAAGCTGACAGCTTTGCTTTTCAACACTTTAAAAAGGTCTTGTGCAGCAGATTTGCCTAATGCAATACGTGGTTTGATTTCTTGACTGCTCCTTCCATGAATGTTGATAGTTGGTCCAAGAAGAATGAAGTCTTTGACAACTTCAATCCTTTCTCTATTGATAAGGATGTTATTCATTGTTCCAGTGGTGAGGATTTTTGTTTTCTTTACATTAATATGTAAACCATACAGAAGGTTGTGCTTTTGATCTTCATCAGTAAATGTTTTAAGTCCTCTTCACTTTCAGCAAGCAAGGTTGTATCATCTGCATATCGCAGATTGTTAATGAGTCTTCCTCCAATCCTGATGCCATGTTTCTTCATAGAACCCAGCTTCTCAGATTATTTGCTCAGCATACAGGTTGAATAAGTATGGTGAAAGAATACAACCTTGTCGCGCTCCTTTCTTAATTTTAATCCATTCAGTGTTCCCATGCTCTGTTGGAATAACTGCCTCTTGGTCCAGGCACAGATTCCTCATGAGCACAATTAAGTGTTCCGGAATACTCATACTTCTCAGTGTTGTCCATAGCTTGTCATGATCCACACAATCGAAAGCCTTTTCATAGCCAATAAAGCGCAGGTAAACATCTTTCTGATATTCTCTTCTTCCAGCCAAGATCCATTGGACATCAGCAATGATATCCCTCACTCCACGGTCTTTTCTGAATCTGGCATGAACCTCTGGAAGTTCTTTGTTAATGTATGCTTGAAACTGTTTCTGCATTACTTTTAGTAAAACTACACACATATGGGATAGCAAAGAGATTGTCTGATGATTTCCGTATTCTGTTGGGTCACCTCTCTTTGGAATGGGTACAAATATGGATCTCTTCCAATCAGTTGGCCAGATAGTTGTCTTCCAAATTTCTTGGCAGAAGTGAGTGAGTGCCTCCTGTGCCACCTCACTTTCTTGAAAGATTTCAATTTTTATTCCATCAATACCTGGTGCCTTGTTCTTTGCCAATTCCTTCAATGCACCTTGGACTTCCTCCTTCAGTATCATTGGCTTTTGATCATATGCTAGCTACTTCTTGAAACGGTTGAACAGCAACCATTTCCTTTTGGTACATTGACTGTGTATTCCTTCCATCTTCTCTTGATGCTTTCAGCATCATTCAATAAATTGTCCAGAGAAACTTTTAGTAACGAAAGTTGAGGCTTGAATTTTCTCTTCAGTTCCTCCAGCTTGAGAAATGCTGAGCATGTTCTTCCTTTTGGTTTTATAATTCTAAATCTTTGCATATTTTATTATAGTATTTGGCTTTATCTTCTCAAGCTGATCTTTAAAATTTTCTATTCAGCTCTTGGACCTCCTCATTTCTTCCATTTGCTTTAGCATCTCTACACTAGAGAACAAGTTTCATTGTCTCTTCTGACATCCATTTTGACCTTTTCCTTCTTTCTTATCTTTTTAATGACTTTTTGCTTTCTTCATGTATGATGTTCTTGATGTCATCCCACATCTCTTCTGTCTTTGGTCTTTAGTGTTTAATGTATCAAATTTGTTCTTCATATGATCTCTAAATTATTGTGGGATATATTCAAGGTCATATTTTGGCTGTTGTGGACTTGTTTGCATTTTCCTCAGCTTCACTTTGAATTTACATATGAGTAATTGATGGTCTATTCCACAGTCTGCCCCTGGGCTTGTTTTGACTGATGATATGGAGCTTTTCCATTGTCTCTTTCCACAGATGTAGTCAATTTGATTTCTATGTGTTCCATCTGGTGAGGTCCATGTGTATAGTAAGTAGTCTCTTATGCTGTCTAAAGAAGGTATTTGAAATGAACAAATCATTGATTTTGTAGAATTCTCTCATGGGATCACCAGCATCATTTCTATCACCAAGGCCGTATTTTCCAACTACTGATCCTTCCTCTTTGCTCCCAACCTTTTCATTCCAACCACCAGAATGATCAATACATCTTGATTACATGTTTGATCCATTTCAGATTGAAGAAGTTAGTAGAATGCTTCTATTTCATCCTCACTGGCTTTGTGCATAAATTTGAATAACAGTGATATTAACTGGGCTTCCCTGTTGTTATTGTTGTTGGTAAGTGTTTTCAAGTTGCATCAATTCTGACCCATAGCGCCCCTGATAGGGTTTCCAAGGAGCAGCTGATGAGCTTGAACTGCCAACCTTGCATTTTAAATGGCTTTGCAGTCTGGCTCATTAACCCACAGTGCCACACCAGGACATGGACATTATCCTATCACAGACAGTGTTGTACCTCACGACTGATCTGGATACATTCTTTTTGACAATGAATGTAACACCATGTGTCTTCAATTTGTAATTTCCAGCATAATAAACCATGTGGTCATCAGATTCAAAATGGCCAATACCTGTCCATTTCAGCTCACTAATGGCTAAAATATCAATGTTTATGCATTCTATTTCATTTTGACAGCTTCCAATTTTCCTAGATTCATACTTTGTACATTCCATGTTCTGATTTTTAATGAATTTTACAGCTGTTTCTCTTCATTTTGAATTGTGCCCAATCAGCAAATGAAGGTCCATCTTATATCATATTAAAATAGGAAATGCCTCTTCATTATACAGTTAAGTGTCAAAATAAAACCACTAGTGAAGCAGTAAGCCAAGAGAGCTGTATAGTTTATGAAATAGCTGCATGGGGAGAACATTCTATATATAAAAGTATTAGTGAAATAGGCACTGTTATTCACAGCCGGTGAGAGTGTAAATGTTTTCTGCTTTTCACAGGAACATTTCTGTAATGCATATTAAAAGCCTTAAAAATATTTATGTCCTTTAACCCAATATGTTAATGTATTTAAGCAAATACCTAAATTATAACAAATAAATGATAAACACATAATAATTTATAGGAAACACTTAAAAAATCACCTCTATTTTAAAATGAAACAAACAAACAAAAATCACAATTCTAGAATTAACCTAAATGTCAAACTATAAGGGAATAATTCTTAAAATATTGTATATCCATGTTGTTGTTGTTAGGTGCCATCAAGTTGGTACAGACTCATAGTGACCTTATGCACAGCAGACCAAAACACTGCCCAATCCTGGGTCAACCTCACTACTGTTGCCATGCTTGAGTTCATTGATGCTACCAATTGACCAACCCATCTCATTGGGGGTCATCCTCTTTTACTCTGACCCTCCACCTTACCAAACATAATATCCTTCTCCAGGGATTGGTCCATCCTGACAATATGTCCAATGTATGAGAGATGAAGTTTGGCCATCTTGGCCTCCAAGGAGCACTCTGGCTGCACGTCTTCCAAAACAGATCTATTGTTTCTTTTGGCAGCCCATGGCACTTCAAATATTCTCCTCCAACACCATAACTCAAAGGCATTAATTCTTCTATGGTCTTCTTTATGCATTGTCCAGCTTTCACATGCATATGTGGTTATTGAAAATACCATGGCTTGGGTCAGGTGCATCTTAGTCCTCAAGCTGACATCCTTGAGCTTCAACACTTTAAAAAGGTCTTGTGTAGCAGATTTGCCTAATGCAATACCTTGTTTGATTTCTTGACTGATGCTTCCATGAATATTGATAGTTGATCCAAGAAGAATTAAATCCTTGACAACTTCAATCTTTTCTTCATTGATAAGAATGTTGTTTATTGGTCTAGTGGTGAGGATTTTGTTTTCTTTACATTGAGATGTAATCCATACCAAAGGCTTTGCTCTTTGATCAGTAAATGTTTTAAGTCCTCTTCACTTTCAGCAAGCAAGGTTGTATCAACTGCATATCACAGGTTGTTAATGAGTCTTCCTCTAATCTTGATGCCATGTTTTTCTTCATATAATCCAGTTTCTCAGATTATTTGCTCAGCATACAGGTTGAATAAGTATGGTGAAAGAATACAACCTTGTTGCATACCTTTCTTAATTTTAAACCATTCAGTGTTCCCATGTTCTGTTTGAACAACCGCCTCTTGGTCCAAGTACAGATTCCTCATGAGCACAATTAAGTGTTCTGGGATACTCATACTTCACAATATTGTCCATAGCTTGTCATGATCCACACAATCAAAAGCCTTTGCATAGTCAATAATGCAGTAAAGGAAAACTTCTTTCTGATATTCTCTGCTTTCAGCCAAGATCCATCAGACATCAGCAATGATATCTCTCTTTCCACAGCCTCTTCTGAATCCAATTTGATCCTCCGGAAGTTCTCTGTCAATGTATGATTGTAACCATTTCTGTTTTACCTTGAGCAAAACTTTACTCACATGGGATATCAAAGAGATTGTCCAATTATATTTCCGCATTCCGTTGAGTCATCTCTCTTTGGAATGGGCACAAATACGGATCTCTTCCAATCAGTGGGCCAGATAGTTGTCTTCCAAATTTCTTGTCAGAGATGAGTGAGTGCCTCCTGTGCTGCCTCACTTTCTTGAAAGATTTCAATTTTTATTCCATCAATTCCTGGTGCCTTGTTCTTTGCCAATTCCTTCAATGCACCTTGGACTTCTTCCTTCAGTATCATTGGCTCTTGATCATATACTACCTCTTGAAATGGTTGAACATTAACTATTTCCTTTTGGTGCAATAACTCTGTGTACTCCTTCCATCTTCTCTTGATACTTTCTGCATCATTCATAATAGTGTACATTTTTTAATGGTGTTTACAACTGAGATATGTAGCAAAGTTATTATATTCCAGCATTAAGTGGAAAAAAATAGGTTATAGTATCATAAATAGAGAAAGCTTGTAACTATGAAGCAATATGCAGAGAAAATCAAAATAAATTCAAATTATAAGTATTTATGTCTTCAATAATGGGATTTTGGGTTATGTGAATTCTTTACTTTGTACTTTTTGATATTTAAACACTCTTTGATTAAAAACTTTTTTTAAGTACTTCACAAACATGGTATGAGGATTACTATATTTGCAAACCTTTTTTTTTTTTTTTCTGTATAAGATAGAACTACAGAACAAACCCAATAGTGGGTAAGAAATGCCTGTAAAATAATAAAAGGCAAATCTGACTTCAGAGGATTTTGATAATAATTGAGATATATTATGATTGTATTAAAATATGTAGTGATATCCAACAATTTTAATAACCATTTGTATGTGCAAGGTCTTAGTATTTTTAGAGTTTAAAGAATTGGTGCACTTTGTGGAAAGCATACAGTTTCTTAGTGAAAAGTTAATAAAGAAGCTTAAATCCTTCTGCATCAACATGGAGTTCTCTCTAAATGCTTCTTTCAAATATTACATTAGAAAGAAAAGATAAAGATCTTCCCACACTGGATGAAAGGAGCTCTGGGAGTGTAGTGGTTACGAATCGGGCTGCTAAACTCAAGGTCGGCAGTTTGAAACTACCAGCTGCTCCACAGGAGAAAGATGAGGCTTTCTACTCCCGTAAAGATTTATAGCCTCAGAAACCCTGTTCAAGGTCACTATGGGTCGAAACCGACTCAACGTCACTTAACAACAACAACAACACTAGAAGAAATTCTAATGCCAAAATACTAATCCCTCATATTAATGAGTCTATTTATTAGTCTGCAATATCTATAGCAATAGCAACTGTTTAAGTTATGTTCAGTTTAAAGTAGAAAATGCACATAAATGTATGATAAAATGAATAGGCATTCATATATTTGAAATTTAAATATATATTTGAAAATTAGGTGTATATTTGAAAATTAATCTATAAATATGTTCTATATCTACAATCAGTAACCTTGTTGTTGTAGTTATATGCCATCCATTCATTACTAATTCATAATAACCTTATGCATAACAGAAAGAAACACTGCCCAGGCCTGCCCCAATATCAGAATCATTGCTAGGTTTGAGCCCATTGCGGCTGTCACTGTGCCAAACTATCTCGTTGGGGGTCTATTCTTTTTACTGACTCTCCACTTTACCAAGCATGATGTACTTCTCCAGAAACTGGTCCCTCAGTATAATAGTCTGAAGTATCAGAGACAAAGTCTGGCCATATTGGTTTCTAAGGAGCATTCTGGCTATACTTCTTCCAACATAGTTTTGTTTGCTCTTCTGGCAATCCCTGGTGTATATTTTAAATTTAATATTCTTCTCCAACACCATAACTGAAATGCATCAATTCTTCTAGGGTCTTCTTTATTCACTGTGCAACTTTCACATGCAACCTTAACAACTTGAAATATAAAAATGTGGTTTTCAATATATGATTTAAAATATGTATCATGAATACATAGGGCAAATATATGCTCTGAGAGTCAGTTCTTCAAGAAGAAACACAGGAAATAACAGGGATTTACTAAGTTGTCATAATTTTTAATACTGTTCCCAAAATGTTGCCATTTGTAGAGTTTAGTATGTCCCACTTCTAGATTTAAGTTAGGCATAGTATTATATTAATCATTCAACAGAAGTTATATTTTTACCTCAGAAATCTTGTACGAGAGGATCAGGTGGAAAAGGCCACAGACTGGGTAAATTTGAGGATCAGACATAACAGGTGGGAAGATCCTAATCATTATGAATATTACTCTGAATATTAATGGAAAACCATGCCAAAAATAGAGCAGAAATGTGTGAAGCATTCATTAGCTAATAGCCTAATGGTTGGAGAAGGATCTTGTTGTTAAGGGATATTGAGTCATAGGGACCCTGCATAGGGTTTCTGAGAAGTGGTTGGTGAGTTTGAACGACCGACCTTGTGGTTCAAACCAACCTTACAGTTCAGTGTTTTATCCTACAATGCCACACCAGGACTCCATCAATCCATCATAGTATCATATATATGTATGTCATGGAATCCACAGGTATTGTCTTTTAAGGTATGTGATCTCACTCCCTGTTTTATCCTAGTGTGGCTCTGTAGGATAAAGCAATGGACTGCAAGGTTGGGTTGAACTGCAGAGTGGGTGGTTCACACTCACCAACCAATTCCCAGAATCCCTATACTGGGTCTCTATTAGTTAGAACCAACTGGAAGGCACTTAACAACAATGATGGATTGACACAGTGACTGCAACCATGGGTAAAAAATAGAACAACAATTGTGAGGACGGCACAGAAACAGACAGTGATTCACTCTGCTGTATAGAGAGCAGTTGTGAGTCAGAATTAACTGGAGAGTGTCTAACAGTTCTGGGTACATATAAAATCATGCTATCCCTGAAGTCTCTAGGAGTAGGTCCTTGCATAGCTCTTCGCTGCTCTAGGCATTACTTGGCTTGTGGCAGTATAACTTCAGTCTTTGTTTCTGTCTGTACACACTATCTTTCTTCTTTGTATATGTCCCGGTGCCTCTTTTTCTTTTTCTGTTAAAATCAGACTAAGTTAGTGACCATCTTACTCCAGTTGACCTTATTAACAAACCACACCTGCAAGGTGCTATTTCTAAATAAGGCCACATTCATAACCACCAGGGGTTAGGATTTGAACATCTTTTGGAAGGACACAAGTCACCCTTTAATACTGTCATTGGAGACAATGGTTTACCACTGAGAGAAATAATTAAGAGTCAAAGGTTTGGAATCTCTGAGCTCTGTACTGTGAGAAATAACTAAGAATTGAAGACTTGGAGACTCTCTACAAAAGAGTTGTTCAGAATTGTATTTTGAGTAATAATGAAAGAAAAAAGAAATTTCAAATTTGCTTTCATAACACGAACCTAGCATCAATGGCATTTTGATATGTTTAAGTGTTCTTGCATTTGTGACCTAATACAACATTGAAAGAGAAACAATATGTTTGGAATATATTTGATGTATTAGTAAAGTGATTGTTAGCTTGAACTTTTCCTGATTGTTTGTTTGAATGTTCCCTGTTTTTTGTTTTTTTGTCCTTATACTTAAATTAGCGTAGTGGTTACGAATCAGGCTGCGAACCTTAAGGCCAGCGGTTCGAAACTACCAGCCGCTCCACGGGAGAAAGATGAGGCTTTCTACTCCCGTGAAGATTTACACCCTCGGAAACCCTGTACAGGGTCGCTATGGGTCGGACCCGACTCGATGGCACTTAACAACAACAACAACTTAATAAAAAGACAGAAAGCCTGGCATTTTGGCAATAAATTATTTTAGTGTGCCTCCTTTAAAAAGTAGGAGCATTATCTTTAAAAAGCGTGGTGGTCAAATCCAAAGGAAGTGGCCATAACACCTCTAAGGTAATATTTTTTCTGTGATAAAAAATTTAAAATTCCTTTCCATTTTCTAAAATAGGCATTTAAGATTAGTTAATATTATTTTCATCCAGCCTCACAGTTTTTAATTTTGACTTGTCTTTATTAAGGACTCCTTAAACCCGCCATCAGCTCTAGTATTGTTTTTTTTTCATTTTTTTCTTAGCATTGTGTTATCATGTGAGGCTTAGAAACAATACGTTCCAAGTGACATTAATAATTAAATTTGTGAATGTTTTCCAATTTACTTTGTGTAACAAATTAAAATATCAATTTATTGCTAAGGGCAAAACTACAGCTCTGCCCAGAAGTGACTTTTAGTTTACATGATAACTAGCAGAAGTTTCTGAAAGAATAGACAAATTGCTCCCAACCGAACACAAAAGGGAATGACATAAGGTTAAACAAAAGATTCATGATTTAAGTGAATTCTTTTGGAATGCAAACAAATACAACTCTCTTAAGAGAAATCTCCTGGGTGGCATCATTTGTGCTGAAGGGACTTCTTAGAATGGGCTAGTAGGGTGCTAATGGATGGGCTTCTAGTCTTGGTGTTTGGGGATTTACAGGTACAAATGCCAGAGCATTTACTGAAGATGCCCACATAAATCTCTGCACCATTCCTTTGGAGTGATTTTCCCATTGCTACTTTTAGCTCAGACATTTTACACAGTGTTACATTTTAACAGGTACCTGATAAAAAGGAAACAGACCCTCAACAAGATAGTTTTGAGTATCTGCAGGCAGATACAAATCTGCCATGAGCAACCTCGATGTTTTAATAAATTAATTTTTTTGAAGAAAAACAAAACTGCCTTCATCATGACCGCTGATGCCATCACCACAAATCAACATTAGAATTAAGTATTTATAGTTAAGAAGATACTCAAGAACAAGTTGGAATAGTATACATGTTCATATAAATTGATTTAAATCGCTTATTTTTAGTTTTAATCCTGAGAACCTAGTGTAGCTTCCTTCAACCCTTTAGCTTTTTAATAATATAACTCTGTGGAATCCCTTAGACAATTTAAAATCCAGGGATTACTCTTGACCTTCATGGTATACATTTCTGTATCATTTCGAGTAGTGTTACATCAGAAATGCTGGTATCATATCTCTGTTTCTGTTTGCTTTTGTTTTTGTTTTAAATGGGCATCTGTGATATTAGAATAAGGCAACTACATTATTTATATGTAATGTAAATGATGAGCTAACTATCAAGGACAACCACAAAATTCTGATCAGCACATGACCTCTAAGAACAACTAACACTCTGACAGCTTTACATAAATACAAGCATATTGAATTAGGCCAGATGTGCCAATGCAAAGCTATCAAAATAAAACCACTTCATTTTATAGCTTGTGAAATAACTACTTCATAGAATCTGAAATTTGAA
Source organism: Chrysochloris asiatica (assembly GCF_000296735.1). Classification (NCBI taxonomy): domain Eukaryota; kingdom Metazoa; phylum Chordata; class Mammalia; order Afrosoricida; family Chrysochloridae; genus Chrysochloris; species Chrysochloris asiatica. The sequence continues at coordinate 5,324,872 of NW_006408609.1, read as the reverse complement.
GTAAAGATTCTTTGTCTTCTGTGAAGAATTCAACCACATTATTTAATGTTATTGTTGTTGTTAAGGGCTTTTGAGCCCCTTCCAACCCATAACAACCCTGTTTCTAAGGAGCAGCTGGTAAGCTTGAACTGCTGACCTTGCAGTTCAAACCAAGCATGCAGTCCAGTTTATTAACCCACAGTGCCACACCAGGACATTATTAATACAAGGGCTGAAATCCTTGGAAATGTCTTCCAAATAAGCAAAATAAGTAATAGGATGTTCTTAGAGGCTAGCTTTAGAAGTCACTAGTCCAATTCTTTCATTTTACACAGGAAAAAATTTAGATGCCGAATGATACTATGTGTTTTCTGAGACATGCACTATACATGTTATAATCTGGCAGGTAATAGGAGTCATTTGAAATATGTTAAGTGAATTGAAGAAGTGAATTTTTTTTTTCTTTCTGATTTTCTTTATTTTAACTCACTATAACTTTTCATGGATTCATTATGTGACATTATGGGTTAATGTTCCGGACTGCAAGGTCGGTCTGAACTGCAAGGTGGTGGTTCAAGGTCACTAGCTGCTCCTTGGAAGCTCTATACAGGGTCACTATGGATGGGAACTGACTTGAGGTACTTAACAACAATATAACTTTTCATGCCTAGGACCTATGCAGAATAGGTGCAGACATTTTAACTGGGATAATATTTTTCTGTATTTGTCATTGGTATAAAATACTGCTCTAATAAAGCAATTGCTTTTTAAGGAAAGACTAATGGATTTGTAACTAGGTGAATACAGTCGTATTTCTATTTTTCGAACATTTGAATAAAACTATAAATTACATCAGCAGTAAAGAGCCTCAAACATCAATTCTAATTTAAAAGCCTTTCTAGAGATAAGGCAGAATATAATTCTGTTTCTCAGTTGAAGGAATACTATTTCAAAGAAAAATAATATAGAAGTCTGACAAACAATATTGTTAATAATCCTCTTATATGTCTTTATGATGACAACATAATATTACAAAAAGAAATTTCCATTTGAGAGAAACAGGTAGGAAGAATCGACCTGAAAATCATAAAGCATTTAGGTCTTTTCTCAGCTGACATTCCACTCATAAAGTAGCATCTCCATGGAGCTGGCATTGTGTCTGTGAAAGGGACCAATATTTGGATTTTTAATTTATTGATTCCAAAGTTCTCACAAAAGTACATAAAACTATTTTTAACTTAGACATCCCAGAAAGCATATGTGACATCAAAATAAGTTGGAGGATACATGTAAAGTCGAATTCTGCCCGGTAAATCACTGCATGACTCTCTGAAAATTTCTTTAACTCAATCAATATCATGTGATAGCAAAATCTTTGCCACTTTTATATCATCATGGTACTTCGATGAACTATAGTAATTAGTAAAATCTTAGAAATAATGAAAACTGGCATAAAGACCTTGAAGGGTCAAACTCAGACACTAGTGAGGGTATTAGTCAAGTACTATTCTCAGACCCATTTAGTATATTTAATTAAGTGGGAAAAAAAATCAGAGCCAAACTGACTTAAGAATCCTTTGGCTTGAACTAAAGAGGCCACAACTCATTTTTCTTACAAGAATAAATTGAAATATATAGGAAATCTGGAATAAGTCTATTCAATAAAAAAACTACAAAGCAGAATTAAAAACCTAAGGAATATCAAATCACTTGAATTTTTCTAGTTTTTGTTTCAGTGGCCCGAAGCTTATCAAATTCCTGTTTACTTCCTTACTTTATTACTTTTCTGTTCTCCCATCTTCATTTTCCTTATCTTTTGTTCTATTTCCTTGCCTCTTTTTATAATCAATTGAGGGGCATAAGGAACGTCTCCTGAAATTCCTTGGTTCATTAATGCTGCTGCTTTTCTCAAGTTAAAATTGTTCTGTTCATACTTCTATAGCAGAAACCAACTGAAACAAACAAAAACATTAAATGAATTAGTACGGCATGTTGTTGTTATTAAGTGCCTGATTCATAGTGCTCCTGTGCAAAATAGAATGAACCAATGCTCAGTCCAATGGCATCCTCACAACTGTTGCTATGCTTAACGTTGTTGTTGTTGTTAAGTGCCATCAAGTCAGTTCTGACTCATAGAAACCTCATACAAGGATTCAAGGAGCAACTGATTAGTTTTAACAACGGACTTTGCAGTTCAAACCAACATTGTGGTCTTGTGCTTATGCTACAACGCCACACCCAAACTCCATATTTAACATCGTATGTTGTTGCTGTTGTTGTTGTTAAGTACCATGGAGTCCGTTCTAGCTCATGACAACCCTGCACAGGATTTCCGGGGCTGTAAATCTTTATGGGAGCAGAAACCTTCATCTTTCTCCCGCAGAACAGCTGGTAGTTTTAAACTGCCGATTTTGAGAGTAGCTGCCGGATTCATAACCATTACGGTACCAGAACATGGTATAGAAAAATAATACAATGGACTCTGAAGTCAAACTGGTTTGGGAGCACTCACTTAGTTTTTGTACTCATCTGTTGAAATTGCTTAATATCTTTACAGCCTCATTGTTTTGTAAGGACCAAACTGATTTTACCTGATTTTGCCTACCTAGAGACTGCTTGACTAAACTCGTCAGGCTCAGGAAAGCATTTTAAATTGACAAGGCCTCAGTTTTTAGTTCCCTCCAGAGACAAGGTCAATCTCCATTCTGTACATTAGCCTGAACACGTCCTCTAGCTCCAAGAAAATGATATATGTATTAATAGCCAGGCAGCTCAAGGCCAGAGGCCAGATGTTTTCCTTTACCCTAGCCTAAGAACAAAGACCACCAGTCCTGACCAATTAAACTGTAACATCTCATAGTTTGCCAATTGTTAACCAATCCAAAGATTGTAAAGCTGAGAAACCTGAGCTGTTTGAAAACTCTATAAAAACCCTGCAGACAATGAATTCGGGGCTCTTTCCTTATTCCGATGTGTTGGATAAGGTTAGAGACCTGGCTCAAGCTTGATTAAACTTCCCTTATGTATTTGCATCGGTACACAGCTCCTGGGTGGTCTTTGGGGACCCTGAATTCTGGGCATAACAGTTTGTCAGTCGTGAAAAACATTCTTTTCTCCATATCTGATCGGTTTTAAATCCTCCGGAAACTTTACAGACCCATCTTTGTTCTCTTGTCTGCTTTTTTTCTTACTCTATGAATATGAGCTTTCTAACTTTGTCTTCACTCTGACTTCATGACACCATGCATGTAGCTGAATATTTGTGGAATATTTTAATCCTTTTCAATATTTTCTGATGTCTACAGTTCGAAGCTACCAGCTGTTCCGGGGGAGAAAGAAGAGGCTTTCTGTTCCCGTAAAGATTTACAGCCTCGGAAACCCTGTACAGGGTCGCTATGAGTCAGAACCGACTCCACGGCACGTAACAACAACAACCTTCTCTTACTTAAAGTCATAAGGCAACTGCCAATACCTTCCTTATTTCTAACACCTTTTTACTCTTCACTGTGATGCCTGAGACCAGAGCAAAATATAATTGGTTAGCATATCCATTTAAGAATGTGATATAAGATGTTTGTCTGGAATGCAAGTATGTTCCTGTATAAATAATACTTATGTTACATCTAGTCTTTATTAATCTAATCCTTACTACCATGACTCATAGTGAACAATTGTTCATTTTCCCATCAATTTAGTTTTGTATTTCGTTGGTTTTAAGTGCTGTCGAGTCGGTTCTGACTCATAGTAACCCTGTATACGGTTTCCAAGGAGAGGCTGGTGAATTGAACCACTGAACTTGTGGTTCAAACCAACCTTGTAGTCCAGTGTTTTATCCCACAGCACCACACCCTAAATACTGAAACTTCTCAAATCATTCAAAATATGATCTATCTTAGCATCTTTTAAATATAAATATTAGCCCTGAGAGGAACCAGTCAATCTCCATAATCATTACAAATGGCTAATAAAACAAGAAGTTGAAGGGACAGAGATTCATTAGTGTGTTATTTTCAGTGTAATACAGCATGCATAATAAAGATTGCTGTTATTTGTTGTTAGGTGCCATCCAGTCCGATCTCATTCATTTAAAACAGAACAAAATACTGCCCAATTCTGTGCCATCTTCATAATCAGCACTATGCTTGAATCATCATTACAGCCCAGGGTGTCAACTCTTACCTTTTGGGGATCATCCTATTTTTTATTGACCCTCTACTTTACCAAGCAAGATAACCTTCACCAGGGAATGTTATATAATGTGTCCAAAATATATAACAGAAACTTGTGCCATCCTCAATCCTAGGGAGCATAGTGGCTTTACTTCTTCCAAGACAGATTTGTTCATTCTTCTGTTAATCTGTGTTAGATTTAACATTCCACAACAATGCTGCTGTTGTTAGGTGTTGTCAGGTCAGTTCTGATTCCTATCAAGCCTATTTACAACAAAACAAAACACTGTCCCTGAGTCATCCTCACAATTGTTGTTTAATCCCATTTTTGCTGACATTGAGTCATTCCATCCTATTGGGGATCTTCTACTGTTTCATTGACCTCCATTTTAGCAAACATGATGTCCTTCTCCAGGGATTCATACTTTTGACAATGTGTTTAAAGAATAAGAGTAGAGGTCTTGCCATTCTTGCTTCTAAACAGCATTTTATGTGTATTTCTTCCAAGATAGATTTGTTTGTTCTTCTGGTTGTCCATGGTACTTTCAATATTCTTTGCCAACACCGTAATTCAAATATATCAATCCTTCTACAGTCTTCCTTATTCATTGTCTAATTTCTGTGCACATATGAAGTAATTAATAATACCATGGTTTGGGTTGGATATTTTGGTCCACATCTGATATCTTTGTTCTTGAACATTCTAAAGCAATCTTTTGTAACAGATTTGCCTAATACAAATACCCTTTGATTTCTTGACCATTGCTGCCATGATTGTTGATTGTGGATCCACACAAAATGAAGTCTTGACAACTTCAATCTTTACTCCATTCATCATGATATTATTTATTGGTGAAGTTGTGAGGATTTTTGTTTTCTTTAAATTAAGGTGCCATTCATACTTCAGATTATAGTATTTGATCTTCATCTGTAAGTATTTTAAGTCTTCTTTGCTTCCAGCTAGCAAAGTCATGTCATCTGCATATTGCAGGCTGTTAATGAGTCTTATTCCAATCCTGATGCCACTTTTTTCTTCATAAAATCCAGCTTCTTGAATTATTTTCTCAGGATACAGATTAAAGAAGTATGCTGAAAGGCTATAACACTGGCACACACCTTTCCTGATTTTAAACCTTGCAGATTCTGTTTGAATGACTGTTTCTTTGTCTCTGTGTAGGTTTCTTGTGAGCACATTAAGTGTTCTGGAATAGCCATTCTTCAAAATGACATACATATTGAAGTCAAATGTCTTTGCCAAGTCAATAAATCACAAGTAAACAACTTCTTGGTATTCTCTGCTTTTATTCAGGATGCATCTGATGTCAACAATGGTATACCTAGTTGTTTTTTGAAAATCTGGCTTGAATTTCTGGCAGTTACAGGTTGATATATTGCTACAATAGTTTTTAAATTATATTCAGAAAAGTTTTACTGGCCTGTGATATTAATGATATTGTTAGATGATTTTCACATTATATTTGGTCACCTTTCTTTGGAATGGCATAGAAGAGAAAGCTCGTCAAGCACTATACAGTTTGTTGAAACACTTTCATTTGTTTTCTCTCAATTACTGGAGCTTTATATTTTGACAGTGCTTTCAGTGCAGCTTGAACTTCTTCCTTCATTGCCATCAGTTGTTGATCATATGCTACCTCTTTAAATGGTTGAATGTCGACCGATTGTTTTGGTATAGTAAGTGTGTGTTCCTTCCATTTTGTTTTTTATTTTGCTTTATTATTTCTTTGGGGGGCAGTACTCTGAAATCACTTTTCTGAATATCAAAAGCTTCTAAAACAGAGCATTTATTATTATTTCCCCCAATGGCTATGAGCTTTGAGAAGTAGGCTACCGATTTGCCTCAGGAAGGATTAGACTCTTTCAGTTAGAAATCTTTACATCTTGTCTTGATGCTTCTTGCATCATTAAATATTTTTCCATGTTGTGGTTGTTTTTGTTGAGTGATTTAGAATCAATTACAACTGAAAGTGAGCTTATACAGGGTTTCCTAAGAGAAGTTGGTGGGCTTGAGCTGCCAATCAAGTGGTTAGTAGTTCATTGCTTATCCTACAGTGCCACACTGGGAGTCCATAGAATCCTTCAATATTGCATCTCAAGGCTTGAACTTCAGTTATTTCAGTTTGAGAAATGCTGAGTGTGTTCTTCCATTTTAGTTTTCTAACTTCAGTTTTATAACACTTCATTATAATACTTTTGTCTTGAACTGCTCTTTGGAAAAGTTCTGTTCAGCTATTTTACGTTCTTATTTTTTCAGTTACTTTAGCTTTTCCACATTCAAGATCCAGTTGCAGAATCTGGTCTGGTATTCATTTTTGTCTTTTGTCTCTTTCCTGACTTTTAATGACCTTTTGGTTTCTACGTGTATGATATTATTGATGTGACCACAAAACTCTTCTGTTGTTCAGTCATTACTGTCTAATGCATCAAATCAGCTCTTGAGATGGTCTCTAAATTCAAGTGGAATATATTCAAGGACATATTTTGGCTCTCATTGTTGTTGTTAGGTGCCATTGAGTCAGTACCAACCCACAACAGAACAACACACTGCCCGATCCTGGGCCAATATTGCTGCTGTTGCCATACTTGAGTCCATCGATGCTACCACTTGTCCAATCCATCTTGTTGGGGGTCTTCCTTTTCTTCTCTGTCCCTCCACCTTATCAAACATGATATCATTCTCCAGTGACTAGCCCCTCCTGAAAATATGTCAGAAGTACAAGAGGCGAAGTTTGGCCATCCTGACCTCCAAGGAGCACGCTAACTGCACTTCTTCCAAAATGGATCTATTGGTTCTTTTGGCAGCCCATGTCACCTTCAATATGCTCCTCCAACACCATAACTCAAAAGCATCAATTTTTCTATGGTGTTCCTCATTGACTGTCCAGCTTTCACATGCAAATGAGGTTATTGAAAATACCATGACTTGGGTCAGGTGCACCTTAGTCCTCCAGCTGACATCTTTGCTCTTCAACACTTTTAAAAAGGCCTTGTGCAGCAGATTTGCCTAATGCAATATATCATTTGATTTCTTGACTGCTGCTTCTGTGAGTGTTGATAGTTGATTCAAGAAGAATGAAATCCTTGACAACTTCAATCTTTTCTCTGTTGATAAGAATGTTGTTTATTGGTCCAGTAGTGAAGATTTTTGTTTTCTTTACATTGAAATTTAATCGATACCGAAGGCTGTGTTCTTTGATCTTCATCAGTAAATGTTTCAAGTCCTCTTCACTTTCAGTAAGCAAGGTTGTGTCGTCTGCATATCGCAGGTTATTAATGAGACTTCCTCTAATCCTGATGCCACGTTTTTCTTCATATAACCCAGCTTCTCAGATTATTTGCTCAGCATACAGACTGAATAGTTATGGAGAAAGAATGCAATCTTGACGCAAACCTGTCTTAATTTTAAAACAGCATTCCCATGTTCTGTTCCAACAACTGCCTCTTGGTCCATGTACAGATTGCTCATGAGAACAATTAAGTGTTCCAGAATAGTCATACTTCGCAGTGTTGTCCACAGTTTGTCATGATCCACACAATTAAAAGCCTTTGCATAGTCAATAAACAACAGGTAAATATTTTTCTGATATTCTTAGCTTTTAGCCAAGATTCATCGGACATCGGCAATGATATCTCTCATTCCACATCCTCTTCTGAATCCAGCTTGAACCTCTGGAAGTTCTCTGTCAATGTATGATTGTAGCTATTTCTGTATTACTTTGAACAAAACTGTACTCGCATGGGATATCAAAGAGGGTGTCCAATTATTTCCGCATTCCTTTGGGTCACCTCTCTTTGGAATGGGAACAAATATGGATCTCTCCCAACCAGTTGGCCACATAGTTCTCTTTCAAATTTCTTTGCAAAGATGGATGAGTGAGTGCCTTCTGTGCTGCCTCACTTTCTTGAAAGATTTCAATTTTTATTCCATCAATTCCTGGTGTCTTGTTCTTTGTCAATTCCTTCAATGTACCTTGGACCTCCTCCTTTAGTATCATTGGCTCTTGATCATATGATACCTCTTTAAATAGTTAAACATTAACTATTTCCTTTTGGTACAGTGACTCTGCGTATTCCTTCCATCTTCTCTTGATGCTTTCTGCATCATTCAATAATTTGCCCAGTGAATCTTTCAATAACTAAAGTCAAAGCTTGAAATGTTTCTTCAGTTCCCCCAGCTTGAGAAATAATGAATGTGTTCTTCCTTTTTGGTTTTCTGACTCCAGATCTTTGCACATTTTGTTATAATATTTGGCTTTATCTTCTTGAGCTGATCTTTGAAATTTTCTGTTCAGCTCTTGGCTCTCCTCATTTCTTCCATTTGCTTTAGCATCTCTACCTGGAGAGCCAAGTTTCAGTGTCTCTTCTAACATTCATTTTGACCTTTTCCTTCTTTCTTGTCTTCTCAATGACTTTTTGCTTTTTTCATGTATGATGTTCTTGATATCATCCCACAACTCTTCTGGTCTTCGATCTTTAGTTTTAATGTATCAAATCTGTTTTTCAGATGATCTCTAAATTCAGGTGGGATATATTAGAGGTCATATTTTCCCTCTCGTGAACTTGTTTTCATTTTCTTCAGCTTCAATTTGAATTTGCATATGAGTAATTGATGGTCTGTGTCACTATCTTCCCCTGGGCTTGTTTCGACTGATGATATAAAGTTTTTCCATCGTCTCTTTCTGCAGATGTAGTCTATTTGATTTTTTTGTATTCCTTCTGGTAAGGTCCATATGTATAGTTGTCTCTTATGCTGTCTAAAGAAGGTATTTGAAATGAACAAATCATTAATTTTACAGAATTCTATCATGCATTCTCTAGCATCGTTTCTATCACCAAGGCCATATTTTCCAACCACTGATCTTTCTTCTTTGCTCCCAACCTTTTCATTCCAATCACCAGTAATGGTCAATACATCTTGATTGCATGTTTGATCCATTTCAGATTGAAGAAGTTGGTAGAATTCTTCTATTTCATCCTCACTGGCTTAGTGGTTGGTGTATAAATTTGAATAATAGTGGTATGAACTTGGCTACCCTGTAGGTGCATGGATATTATCCAATCACAGACAGTGTTGTACCTCACGACTGATCTAGGCATCTTCTTTTTGATGATGAATGCAACACCATGCCTCTTCAATTTGTCATTCCCGGCATAATAATCCATGTGGTCATCAGATTCAAAATGGCCAATACCAGTCCATTTCAGTTCACTAATGCCAAAGATGTCGATGTCTATGTGTTCTATTTTGTTTTTGACAACTTCCAATTTTCCCAGATTCATACTTTGTACATTTCATGTTCCGATTTTCAATGGAAGTTTGTAGCTGTTTCTCTTCATTTTGAGTGGTGCCCCATCAGCAAAGGAAGGTCCTGTGGGCTTTTCTTCCAGGAGCTTTACTCCATTCCCTTTATCATGCTCAACTCTACATTGAGGAGGGAGCTTTTCCCCCCGTCGCATTTTGAGTGCCTTCCAACCTGAGGGGCTCATTTTCTAGCACTATGTCTGACAGTGTGTTCCTGCTATTCATAAGGTTTTCAGTTACTAAACAGTCAGAAGTATTTCGTCACTCTTTGTTCCTAGTCTGTCTTTGTCTGGAAGCTCATATGAAACCTGTTCACCATGGGTGACCCTGCTGGTATTTAAAGTACCAGTGGCATAGCTTTCAGAATCATAGCAACTCACAAGCCACCACCGTACGACAAACTGACAGATGAGTGGTGGCCATTTGGTCTTAAGTGGAAACTGTCACTTTAAAAAGAGGTAATATATTCCCATAATAAGAACTAATATCTTGTAATCAATCACCTCATGATTTGATCTGAGGTGATCAGCCCTGATTTGATGTAATTATCCTATGTTTTGTTAATGCTCACTTCCATGATGTTAATCATGGGAGAAAGATGATGCTTTTTGCTCCTACAAAGATTCACAGCCTCAGAAAACCCTATATAAGGTTTTATATTGGCTCTCATAGACTTGTTTTAATTTTCCTTAACTTCAGCCTGAACTTGCATACAAGTAGCTGATGGTCTGTTCCAGAGTCTGCTCCTCGACTTGTTTATAAAGGCTGATGGTTTTGAGCTTCTCCAACATCTCTTCTCACAGATGTAATTAATTTGATTCTTGTGTATTCTGTCTGGTGAAGTTCAAATGTATAGTTCCCTCTTACATTGTTGAAAAATGTGTGCAATGAGTAAGTTATTACTTCTGCAAAACTCTATAATGGGATCTCCAGCATCATTTCTATTGCATCTACCAAGGCCATATCTTTCAACAAATGACACTTCCTTTTTGCTTAAAACTTTCATATTCCAATCACTAGTGATTATCAATGCATCTTGATTGCATGTTTGATCAATTTCAGACTGAAAGAGTTGATAGAATTCTTTAATTTCATCATCACTGTCTTTAGTAGTTGGTGCATAAATTTGAATAATAATGGTATTAATTGGTCTTCCTTAATACTATACAAAGGCATATGGATATTATTCTATTACAGACATCATTGTACTTCAAGATAGATGTTAAAATATTCTTTTAAACAATGAATGTAATGTCATTCCTTTTCAGTTTGTCATGTCCTGCAGAGACAACCATATGATTTTCTGATTCAAAATGATCAAAACCTGTTCATTTTAGCTTACTAATGCCTAGGATATCAATCTGTATGTGTTCCATTTCATTTTTGATGACTTCTCATTTCCCTAGATTCATACTTTGTGCAGTCCACATTATGATTATTAATGAATTTTTACAGCTGTTTTTTCTCATTTTGCATTTGCCACATCAGCATTTGAAGGTCTAGAAAGCTTTACTCTATCCATGTTATTAAGGTCAACTTTACTTTGAGAAGACAATTCTTCCCCAGTAGCTCTTCTCCCAGCACTATACTTGAGAATGATATGCAGTTATTCATGGCAACAGTAGTGTGGTTGGTCCAGGATCTGTCAGTGTTTCATCTTGCTGTGCATAAGGTCTCTATGAGCTGGTACCAACTCGATGGCACCTAACAACAACAAAAACCCTTTCAGAGGGTTCTCGAGTAGCCCTGTTGGGGGAAGCATTGGACCACAAGGTTGGTGGTTCAGACTCATCAGCTGTACCTCAGAAACCCTATGTAGGGTTGCTATGAGTTGGTACCAACTTGATGGCACTTAACAACAACAGTAACCTTTCAGAAGTGATTTGCTTCTCCTTCTTCTAAGTCTTAGTTTGGAAGCTCTGCTGAACCTGTCCACCATGGGTGACCCTGCTAATATTTAAAATGCCAGTGGCATAGCTTCCAGCACCACAACAATGCAAAATCTATCATGGTATGGCAAACTGACAGATTAGTAGAGGTCCTCAACAATTTGAATACCATAATTCAAATGCATCAATTCTTCTTTATTGTTGCTGTTGTAAGGTGCTATCAGGTCACTTCTAACTCATAGCAACACTATGTAGAACAGAACGAAATGATTGCTGGTCCTATGTCATCCTCATAATTTTATGTTTGTGCCTATTATTGCTGTCACTGTGTCAATGCATCTCATTGGGTGATCTTCCTCTTTTTCACTGACCCTTCACTTTTCCAAGAATCATGTCCTTCTCCATAGACTGATCTTTCCTGACATATCTACATTATTAGAAACAACGTCTTGCCATTTTCACTTTTAAGGTTTCTGACTCTACTTCTTTTAAGAAAAATGTTTTTGTTCTTCTGACAGTCCATGGTAATTTCAATATTCTCTGATACCATAATTCAAATGCAAAGATTCTTCTTCTATCTTTTTTATTCATTGTCCAACTTTCACATGTATATGAGGCACTTGAACATACCATGCTTATATCAGCCACACTTTAGTCCTCACGGGATTCTTTAACACTCAAAAGAAGTCATAGCAACAGATTTGCCTACTGCAATATGTCCTTTGATTTCTTGACTGCTGCTTCCGTGAGTACTGATAGTGGATCCAAGCAAAATGGAGTCTTTGTCAACTGAAATCTTTTCTCCATTCATCATGAGGTGATTTGTCAAATTGTGAAGATTTCTGTATTCTTTATGTTGAGATACCATCTATACTGAAAGCTGTAGTCTTTGATTTCATCAGTATGTATTTTATATCCTCTTTCTTCTAGCAAGCAAGGTTTGTCATCTGCATATCACAGGTTGCTAATGAGTAGTCCTCCAATCCTGAGGCCATGTATTTCTTCATATATTCCAGCTTCTCAAATTCTTTGCTCAGCATATAGATTGAATAAGTATACAACTCTGGTATACACCTTTCCTGATTTTAAGCCATTCATTATCCCCATGTTCTATTTTAATGACTGCCTCTTGGTGTATGTACAGGTTTTCGTGAGCACAATTAAGTGTTCTGAAATACTCAGACTTCTTCTTTTGTTGTTGTTAGGTGCCATTGAGCACAATTAAGTGTTCTGAAATACTCAGACTTCTTCTTTTGTTGTTGTTAGGTGCCATTGAGTCCGTAGACAACTCACAGTGGCTTTATACATGCCAGAACTAAACAGTGACAGGTTCCGTGCCAACTCACAATCATTGCTAAGCATAAGGTGACTGCTGCCACTACTGTGCCGATCTATCTCATTGGGGGTCTCCCTCTTTTTCTCTGACCCTCCACTTTACCAAACATGATATCCTTCTCCAGCAACTGGTGCCTCCTGACAATATGTCTAATGTGTGAGAGACGAAGTCTGGCCATCCTGGCTCCAAAGAGCATTTTGGCTGTACTTCTTCCAACACAGAACTGTTTGTTCTTTTGACAATCCATGGTACTTTTAATATTCTCCTCCAACACCATAACTCAAATGCATCAATTCTTCATACAGTCTTCCTAATTCACTGTCCAACTTCCACATGCATATGAGGTTATTGAAAATACCATGACTTGGCTCAGGTGCACCTTAGTCTTCAAACTGACATCTTTACTCTTCAACACTTTAAAGAGGTCTTGTGCAGCAGATTTGTCTAATGCAATACATCATCTGATTTCTTGACTGCTGCTTCCATGAGTGTTGATGATTGATTCAAGCAAATTGAAGTCTTTGACAACTGTAATCTTTTCTCCTTTTATTGTGATGTTATTTAATGGTCCAGTAGTGAAAATTTTTAAATTTTATTTATTTATTTTTTACATTGAGGTGCTACCCATATCGAAGGCTGTGGTCTTTGGTTTTCATCAGTAAGTATGTCACTCTCAGCAAGCAAGGTAGTAACATCTATTGTCGCAGGTTGTTAATGAGTCTTTCTCTAATCCTGATACCACGGTTTTCTTCATCTAACCCAGCTTCTCAGATTATTTGCTCAGCATACAGGTTGAAAAAGTATAGAGAAAGAATATAACCCTGGCACACACCTTTACTAATTTTAAACCATTCATTTTTCCCTTGTTCTTGAGGAACAACTGCTTATTGGTGTATGTACAGGTTCCTCATGACCACAATTAATCATTCCCGAATTCTCATTCTCCACAATGTGTCCTGATCCACACAATTGAAAGTCTTTGCATAGTCAATAAAGCACAAGTAAACATATTTCTGGTATTCTCTGCTTTCAGTCAAGATCCATCTGATATCAGCAGTGAAATCTCTCATTGCACATCTTCTTCTGAAACCATCTTGAACCTCTGGGAGTTTTCTGTCAATGTATGTTGCAACTGTCTTTGTATTATCTTTAGCAAGAGTTTACTTGCAAACATTTTTAATGATACTATCCAATGACTTCTGCATTCTGTTGGATCACCTCTCTTTGGAATGGGTACACTTACGGATTTGTTCCACTCATTTGGCCAGGTAGTTGTCTTCCAAATTTCTTGGCATAGATGAATGAGTGCCTCCAGTGCCGTATCAGTTTATTGAAAGATTTCAATTTGCATTCTATCAATTCCTGGTGCCATGTTCTTTGTCAATGCCTTCAATGCACCTTGGATTTCTTCCTTCAGGATCATTGGCTCTTGATCGTATGCTACCTCTTGAAATGATTGAACATTTACCATTTCTTTTGGGTACAATGACTCTGTGTATTCCTTCCATCTTCTTTTGATGCTTTCTGAATTATTCAATATTTTGCCCATAGAATCCTCCAATACCACAGTGGAGGCTTGAGTTTTATCTTCAGTTCCATCCACTTGAGAAATGCTGAGCATGTTATTCCCTCTTGGGTTTCTAACTCCAGGTCTTTGAACATTTCTTTATAATATTTGACTTTGTCTTCTCAAATTGACCTTTTAAAACTTTCTGTTCAGCTCTTTTACCTCATCACTTCTTCCATTTGTTTTAGAAACTCTACACCAGAGAGCAAGTTTCTGAAAGCCATTTTGGTCTTTTCCTGGAAGCTTTCTCTTTAGTCTTCTTTATTCATTTTCCAGGTTTCACATTCATATGAGGCCATTGAAAATACCTTTCCTTTGGTCAGGCACATACACTTTAGTTCTCAAAGTGATATCTTTACTTTTTTAAAAGTTGGATAAGATGTACTGCAGTCGATTTTCCCTATGTAATACATCATTTGATTTCCTGACTGCTGCTTTAGTATCTGTTGTTTATGGATCCAAGCAAAATGAAATCCTTATCAAACTCAATATATTCTCAGTCAATAATGATGTTGCTTATTGGTCCAACTGTGAATATTTTTGTTTTATTTTATGTTAAAATGTAATCCATACTTAATAGGTAATCTTTAATCTTCATTACTTGCTTCAATTCCTTACTACTTTAAGCATGCAGGTTGTATAATCTGCATATCTCATGCTGTTAATGACTCTTCTACCAATTCTGATGCCACTTTCTACTTCATATACTCTGGCTTCTTAGATTATTTGCTTAACATACAGATTGAATGTTTCTGTTGTTTTTGAGGTGCCATTAAGTCAGTCCCAATTCACTGCAGCCATGTATAGGGCTTCTGAGAAGCAGCTGGTGGATTTGAATTACTGACCTTTCAGTTACCTTATCTTACAGAACCAAACCAGGACTGACCGAATAATTATGGTGAAATGATACAATCCTGACACACACACCTTTCCTTATTTTAAGCCATGGAGTATCCCATTCATCTGTTAGAAGGAATCCCTCTCTGCCTATATATAGGTCCCTCATGAATACAACTAAGTGTTCTGGAATTACCATTCATGAAAATGTTATAATCCATACAGTCAAATGTCTTTGCATACATAGTCAATAAAGCACAGGTGAACATCTTTCTGATGTTGTTTTCAGCTAAGATCCATCTGATAACAACAATGATATCACTCAGTTCATATCTTCTTTTGATTTAGGCTTAAATTTCTGGAAGTTCCCTGTCGAAATACTGTTGCAACTTTAAAAAAAAATTACTTTCAACAAAATTTTGCTTGTGTGTGACACTAATGATATTGTTCAATATTTTCTGAAATCTGGTGAATCAACTTTCTTTGGAATGGGCATAGATATGGATTAGGCAAATATTTTCCTTTTTTTTTTTTTTTTTACACAGACAATTGAGTACCTCCAGTGATACATTTTTTTGTTGTTGAAACATTGGATGCTCAGGCAGTTCCATTGTTTCATCAATGCCTTCAGTAAAGCTTGGACGTCTTCCTTCAATCTTATGCTGACTCTTGAAATGGTTGAATGTTGACCATTTCTTTTTGGTACAGTGATTCTCTGTATTTGTATTCTTTTCATCGTCTTTTGAAGCTTCATACATCACTCAGTTGTTCCCTTTAGAATCCTTCAATATCAGAACTCGAAGCTTGAATTTTCCTTCAGGTTTTCAGCTTAAGGAATGCAAGTATGGTCTTCCCTTTTGGTTTTCTAACTCCAGGTATTTTCATATTTTATTATAATGCTTGACTTTCTCTTCTCTAGCAACTGTTTGAAATCTGTTCTACTTTTTTTTTCATAATTCTTCCTTTCGCTTTAACTTTTGCACTTAACAACAACAACTCTATATTTAGTAGTCATGGTGTGGCACTGTAGGATAAGTACTAGAATGATAATCTCAAGGTCAATAGTTCAAACACTCTAGCTGTTCCTCAGAAACCATACACGGGGTGGCTATGAGTTGGAACTGACTCAATGGCACTTTCCAACAACAACGACTTCAAGATCAAACTTCAGAATCTCTTCTGACAGCCATTTTGGTCTTTTCTGTCTTTCTAATGATTTTGATTTTTATATATAATATTCTTAATGCTATCCCACAATTTATCAGGTCTTTGACCATTAGAGTTTAAGGAGTCAATTATATTCTTAAGATTGTCTCTAAACTTGTCTGGCAGTTTGTTGTATTGTGGTAATATTATGGTAACTTGGTTATTGCTGTGATTATAGCAGCTATGACAGCTGGTATTTAGATATCAGTAGTGTCACCCTTGGTGGAGAGGTTTTAGTGAAGCATTGAAACTAAGATAGACTAAGAAAAAGGAGCTGCAGTCTACTTCTGAAAAATGTGGCTAATGGAAACCTTATGAAGAACAGCAGAGTACTGTCTGATACTGCACTGTAAGCTAAGTCCCTCAGTTCTGAGGTACTCATAATACCACTGGGAAAAAACTGCATCCTCAAGTATACCAAAATCAAAACCAAACCCATTGCCATTGAGTTGAATCTGACTCATGGCAACCCTTGGGGACAGAGTAAACTGCTCCGTAGGGTTTCTGAGATTGTATATCTTTGGTGGTACTTACGTGACGTGGAGTTGGTTCCATCTCATAGTGACTCTGTATAGAGTTTCTGAGGCTGTAAATCTTTACAGAAGCAGAAAGCCTCATCATTCTTCCATGGAAGCACTGGTAGTTTGAAACTACTGACTGTGAGATTGGCAGCCCAACTCATAACCATTATGCTATCAGAGTGCAAATTGTCACATCTTTCTCTCACAGAGTGGCTATTGGTATTCAAATGCTGACCTTGTTGTTAGCAGCCCAACATTTGCCTCACTGCACATCAGGACTCTTCCACCAAATTAGAGTCAATAGGCCTTAACCAAAATGTGCATTGTATTAAATTCCTCAAATATGGTTCTGAGTAGGAATTATTATTGTCTTTGTTTTACAGCTTAGACAATTTTTAAGATTGTTTTGTAATGAGCAGAGATTTGAATCTAGATCTGCTGGATTTCAGAGTTCCTCTCTTAGCCAGCATATGCTTTGTTGTTGTATCATGAAGTCATTTCCAACTCACAGGGACATTGTATGGGGTTTCAGAGGAGTGACTGCTGAGTTTGAGCCTCCAACCTTGCAGTTCATTGCTTATCCTATAGTGCCAGACCAGGATAGTTTCCCCATTTAAATACTCATTCATTATCCCTTCTCCAATCAGAGCAAATGGAGTGGAAATTCTTCTTTAGGATTAGATTAAATCCAACCACATCAGAACCATTGCCATCCAGTTGATTCTGACCCAATGACCCTATAGGACCCAGTCGAACTACCCATAGTGTTTCTATGGCTGTAACTTTATAGAAGCAGACTGTCACATTGTCAGATGCAGATGGCCACATCTGTGGAGTAGATGGTGAGTTCAAACCCCATATCTTTTAGGTAGCAGCCAAGTCTTCAGGCCTCTTAAGGGTTAGATTGTTGTTGTTCTTGTTGTTAAGTGCTGTTGAGTCGGTTCCGACCCATAGCAACCCCGTGTAAGATTTTGAATGCTTCAAATTCCAGGAGCATTGGCAGTTCAAACCAACTGTGCAGTCTAGTACATTAACCCACAGTGCCACACAAGGCTAATGTTATTCTTAAGGCAAATGGAATTATTTACTTTAGAGTATTGCAAAATTTCCTCTGGAAGTCTTTAAAATAAAATAGGTTTTCATCTCTCTATGATAGTTTAAACATGATTCAAAATGAAAACTGGAAAAGAGACTACCAGAACTCCTATAAATGTTCCTCCCACTTTCTGATATAATCTTTTTTTAATGTGTCTTTGTTGGGGAGTGGAGTAGCGAGAAGCAAAATAATAGGTAAGTAACAACCTGGACTTAGGCCAGATATAAACAGAGGCTTCCAAAAGTTCATGCAAAGAGTGGAATTGAAAGACACTGGAATTTTTCCATAAGCTTTTTAAAGCCCTCTTATAGAAGCAAACTTTAAAAAAAAAAAAAAAAAAAAAATGGTGGT
>NW_006408609.1:5277430-5304930 GCF_000296735.1 Chrysochloris asiatica | reverse complement strand
CTCCCACAAAAGATTTATAACCTCTATACAGCCTTGTTGTGAGTTGGAACTGACTCAAAGGCACTTAACAATTCTTTGTAAAACTTTCCTCAAAGGAATTCAGGTACCCCACACACAGTCAGAATTTAATGTAACAAGCAGAAATAAGATCATTAGGAAACTGGAAGAAAACCAGAATCTGCTCCCAAATAGATTAGTTCTGTGTGCTAGAAATGTAGTCACCTCTATTGGATTACATGTACCCTTGAATTAGTTCCATATAAGGAAAAATAAACAAAATCTATCTAAATTGAAGATGCCATTATAAAACATGCTTAAAAACAATTCAGTGAAAAGAGAACTATAAAATTTGGGGCCATATATATGGGTATGCTGAGCCATTGTTCCAAAGCTTTGATCATCTTTTCTTTTCAAGAACAATAGAATTCAGTTTTGGATCAAAAAGAAAACACTTCCTATTAGGAATGCAGTTATGTATTGCTAAAATTCAATTATATAGCCCAGATAGAAGCAGATGGACTTGAAATAATTTGGCAAAGAAACAAGGGGATTTCTTAGGTTAATGTAATACAAAATTGTGGTGTAAGAAGAGTAAAAAGCATATTATTTTACATCATCCAAGTCAGGATACATATTAAAGTAAGAATATGATTGCTTAAAAAGAAATGATAAAATCACAGGTAGGAAAATCCATGAACACACACCAGGCCTAGACTGTCCAGTTAGAGGACATATGGAGTCTTTAGGCACTTCTAGGTCATTTGCATTTTTATGAGATTGACAGTTTTGTTAATCTGTTGTTTAAAAGTATTGAATAACCTGTTGTTGCTGTTAGGTGCCAGTGAGTCAATTCTGACTCATAGCAATCTTATACAGAAGAGAAGGAAACACAATTGTTGATACGCTTGAGCCCATTGCTATTACCAGTGCACCAATTCATCTCCTTATGGTTCTGCCTCTCTTTTGCTGATCCTACACTTTACCAGTATTTGTAGCATAGTGGTTACAAGTCAAGCTGCTAACCTCAAGGTCAGCAGTTCAAAACTACCAGCAGTTCCACAGGAGAAAAATAAGGCTTTCTGTTCCCGTAAAGATTTACAGCCTTGGAAATTCTATACAGGGCTGCTTTGAGTCAGAACCTGTTGGGGACTGGCCTCGACATACGGGTTCGGTTCACGAGGAGGCGATACCTGGCGGCGATAGACATAGCAAAAGGATACACAGACAGACAGAAGAAGGGGGACAATGAGGCACACCAAAGCCAGGGTGGATACATCACTGGTGGGCAGGCTTGGGACTACAGGCATCATGGCCTCTGCAGGCAGCAACTCACTGTCCTGGAATCTTTACTGCATGCCCTCCATCTTGTAATGCACACCTGGGGAGGCCTGGACTTCTTTTATTTAGGGGAGGAACTTCACACCAAGCTGGGAGGGACTTAGGTAAGGTACAGTTAACATCAGTACTTTTCCAGACATTCAGGTAACTTTACATAGTATTTCACTGGTTCGAATCCCAGGCCCGCAACTTGGTTTCTCAGGCCCAATTAACATATCTATAGCCCCTGAGCTAAGTTGGGGCAAGGTGAGAGGGAAGGACAAAAGCTTGGGCGGAGTCGGCTTCCTGAGCCAGGTTTTCAGGAACTTGGCTGAATAGCTAACACTTGGGAGAGATTCAGGGAAGATGGCTTTTTTGTCTGTAGAACAAAGAACTGTGAAGTAGCTAAGATGTTTTTAGTTAATCCTTTGGAGGAAGGCTTGACCTTGCAATTTTTACAATCTGGGCTTTTAGGAAAATATCACATTTATCTGTGGATTATCAAGGGCTCCATGTATTAAATTAATACATGTAACTGAACACTAAGATGAAAACAATTTGCTATTGACTGCCAAGTGGCTAGATCTGTTACACTCAGGCCTATAGGGCCTCGAACCTCTGACCAGGCCTACACGGTCTGCAAAAGAACCAACTCCACAACACACTCATCACACTTTTCCAAGAATAATGTCCTCCTCCAGGAACTGGTCCCTCCTGATAATATGTCTGAAATATGAGAGACCAAGACTTACCATCCTGGCTTCTAAGGTGTATTCTGATTGTGCTTCCAACACAGATTTGTTTGTTCTTCTGGCAGTCTATGGTACTTATAGTATTCTTTTCCAACACCAAAACTCAAAAGCATCAATTCTTCTACGGTCTTCTTTATTCATTATCGAACTTTCACATGCACATGAGGCTATTGAAAATATCAGGGTTTGGGTCAGGCACATCTTAGTCTTCAAACTGACATCTTTGCTCTTGAACACATTCAAAAGGTCCTGTGCAGCAGATTTACCACATGCAACACGTAGTTTGATTTCTGGATTGCTGGTTCCATGAGTGTTTGTTGATAGTGTATCCAAGCAAAAATAAGTCTTTGACAACTTCAATTTTTCTGCCTTTATCATGACGTTACTTATGGGTCCAGTGGTGAGGATTATTATTTTCTTTACATTGAAGTGGAATCCATACTGAAGGCTGTGGTCTTTGATCTTTATCAGTAAGTATTTTAGGTCCTCTTCACTTTAAGTAAGCAAGATTGTATCATCTGCATATCACAGGTTGGTAATGAATCTTCCTCCAATCCTGATGCCACATTTTTCTTCCTATAATCCAGTTTCTTGGATTATTTTCTCAGCATGCAGATTAAGTAAATATGGTTAGTGAATACTATCTAGGCACACACATCTTTCGTTATTTTAAACCCTTCAATGTCACTTGCTCTGTTCGAATGACTGCCTCTTGGTCTATGTACAGGTTACTCATGAACACAATTAAGTGTTATGAAATACCCATGCTTCACAATTTGTCCATAGCCTAGAAGTGGATTTATCATACTTGTTACCAGAATGGTATTTTTCAAATTTTGACAGAAGTTGAGATGTTGTAATTTACTAACACAGGCAAGACCAGTGACCTCAGAATACTGATACCATGAAAAAAATCTCATCATTGAACTCTAAGATACTTTCATATGATTAAGGAAAGTCCAAATTTTAGGAGATACACACTGAGAGAAATTCTTCTCCCAATGAGAAAGTATGCCTCCATGTTGTATGCTATGAAATATTTTATCTATTTAAAAAGTACGTTAACCTTGGAAATATCACTGAATTCTTAAATTGAGAAAGACATCATTTTTCCAAATTGATTTTGATTTTTTAGAAGAGATTTTATTGACTACAAGGGATATTTGACAGAAAACACTTCATTTTTTTAGACAATATTGCGATCTTTCAGTAACTTAAATCCCAGGTTTCTGACAATGGATTATCTTAATAACTGTGCAATGGAACACAACCCACTATTTATAGAGAAACAGATAGGTAGATAGATAAAGCAGAGAGAAATATTGTTGTTGTTGTCGTTATGTGCCATTGAGTCGGTACCAATAGCAACATTATGCACAGCAGAATGAAACACTGCCTGATCCTGGGCCAACCTCACTACTGTTGCCATGCTTGAGCCTACTGATGCTGCCACTTGGCCAATTCATCTCGCTGGGAGTCTTCCTTTTTATCTCTGACCCTCCACCTTACCAAACATGATATCTTTCTCCAGTGACTGGTCCCTCCTGACAATATGCCTGAAGTATGAGAGATGAAGTTTGGCCATGCTAGCCTCCAAGGAGGACTCTGGCTGCACTTCTTCCAAAATGGACCTATTGGTTCTTTTGGCAGTGCATGCCACTTTCATTATTCTCCTCCAACACCACAATTCAAAAGCATTAATTATTTTATGGTCTTCCTTATTCACTGTCCAGCTTTCACATGCATATGAGGTTATTGTAAATACCATGACTTGGGTCAGGTGCACGTTAGTCCTCAAGCTGGCATCTTTGTTCTTCAACACTTTAAAAGGTCTTGTGCAGCAGATCTGCCTAATGCAATACATCGTTTGATTTCTTGACTGCTGCTTCCATAAATGTTGATAGTTGGTCCAAGAAGAATGAAGTCTTTGACAACTTCAATCCTTTCTCTATTGATAAGGATGTTATTCATTGTTCCAGTGGTGAGGATTTTTGTTTTCTTTACATTAATATGTAAACCATACAGAAGGCTGTGCTTTTGATCTTCATCAGTAAATGTTTTAAGTCCTCTTCACTTTCAGCAAGCAAGGTTGTATCATTTGCATATCACAGATTGTTAATGAGTCTTCCTGCAATCCTGATGCCACATTTTTCTTCATATAACCCAGTTTCTTGGATTATTTGCTCAGCATACAGATTGAATAAGTATGGTGAAAGAACACAACCTTGTCACACACCTTTCCCAATTTTAAAATATTCAGTGTTCCCATGCTCTGTTCGAACAACTGCTTCTTGGTCCAGGTACAGATTCCTCAGAAGTACAATTAAGTGTTCCGGAATACTTACATTTTGCAATGTTTTCCATAGCTTGTCATGATCCACACAATCGAAAGCCTTTGCATAGTCAATAAAGCACAGGTAAACATCTTTCTGATATTCTCTGCTTTTAGCCAAGATCCATCGGACATCAGCAATGATATCCCTCGTTCCACTGCCTTTTCTGAATTGGCTTGAACCTCTGGAAGTTCTCTGTCAATGTCTGATTTTAGCCGTTTCTGTATTACCTTGAGCAAAACTTTACTCGCATGGGATATCAAAGAGGTTGTCCGATGATTTCTGCATTCCATTGGGGCACCTCTCTTTGAAATGCATACAGATATGGGAACTCTTCCAATCAGTGGGCCAGATAGTTGTCTTCCAAATTTCTTGGCAGAGATGAGTGAATGCCTCACGTGCTGCCTCACTTTCTTGAAAGATTTCAATTTTTATTCCATCTATTCCTGGTGCCGGTTCTTTGCCAATTCCTTCAATGCACCTTGGACTTCCTCCTTCAGTATCATTGGCTCTGGATCATATGTTATTTCTTGAAATGGTTGAACATTAACAATTTCCTTTTGGTACAATGACTCAGTGTATTCCTTCCATCTTCTCTAGTGGTTTCTAATTAAGAAGAATTGACTGAAATTAGATATTTAAGGCATAATTTCTCTAAAGAGTAATGTACATTTCATCTTGACTCTCTCAAGTACTTTTTAGAACAAAGTAGTGCAGAGTGTAATTTTTAAAAAAGAAAGAAAGAATAAATGAATCATGCTGTCTTGAATTTGGTTTTTAATTCTTAGTTTATTTTTACTGTACTGTAACCTTTTTCATATTCTAACCTGTACATTTCTGTTTAATATAGTGGTTTTATGGAGTAATATAAGACACTCTTAACACAGAAAAATTCAAACTGAATAGATAAATGCTTTAAAAATGTTCTCTGATTTTGTAAAAAAGAAAAAAAAAAAAAAACCACATATTTGTTTATGCTTTTGTAAACCAGAATTTTTCTTAAGTTCATCAATCAAAGCAATTTGTTAAAGTGTTGCAGTATTTATATAATGCAGAAGATGTCTCCAATTCGTTTGACAGCATAGCCAACAGGAGCATTGTTTTTATAGTCCAATAGATCTAGGTTTAAAGCAAGATGGTATCTTTCTTTTTTAACTTGGGTGAGGTATTTAACTCTAGAAGTTTTCATCCACATAATGATGATAACAGAGTCCTAGCGTGGTGCTGTAGGATAAGTACTGGACCACAAGGTCAATTGGAATCACAAGGTTGGAGGTTCAAACTTACAAGTCGCTGCTTGGAAACCCTATACACTGTTACTGAGTTGGAATCAACTTTCTAGCACTTAACAAAAACAACAACAACAACAACACTTGAGATAATATCAGCCACATAGGGCTATTTGGAAAATTAAATGATATAATGAAGTTTAAAGAAGTAAACCTCTTCCTGACAAATAATGAGTATTGAATACATGCTTCTATATTAAAATTATTATTATGCATTAAACCTTTCATTTGTCTATATGGTCTATTTGGCAATTACAAAAATAATATATTGGAAAGGGTGAAAATTGTATTGGGATTTTAATATGTCTGCCACATCCTAGGGGAATTTAGTATGGAAAAGAAATGCTTAATATGTTATACTATATAGTACTCAGGTTGCTTTCAGATGGTTATTTTATGGTTTTCTAGAAATGGCAAATCCGAAGTGCAATCACAATGAAGGCCATTTGATCACTTTACCCAAATTAGGGTTAATTATAGTCTTCTATACACAGTCTTCTTTAGAGGTATTTAAATATATTTATCTGGTAGGCACATTCTGAGTACAGAATAATGACATTCTAAGTTTTACATAAAAGGAACCTAGATATCAATGGACATAATTATATTCAGCAGAAGAATAATAAAACAATTCATATTTGGAAAGATATCAAAACTAAATCCCTATTTTATTTTTAAGTGTTTTAAAACCTATGATTTGGGAGTAGGGGAATTCATTGATCTGAGTCATTTCTACTTTCCTTTTAATGAAAACAACAACAAAAAATAACCAAACACATATTTTTAGCTAAACCACACTCTCCCATATATTTTTTCCTAAAACACTGTTTATAAGAGATCAGCTAGTAAAATTAGCTATGTAACTTAAAGTATGAGATTCAGACTTTAAATATTTTAGTTGAAAAATAACAGCAAGGAATACACTTCTCATATTGTTGTTGTTGTTGTTAAGTGCCATCAAGTCGGTTCTGCCCCATAGAAATCCTGTATATGGTTTCCAAGAAGCGGCTGGTGAGCTTGAATTGCTGACTTTGAGATTCAAACTGACTTTGCAGCCCAGAGCATTAACTCACAGCACCATACCAGGATTCCACATTTCTCAGATAGTGTTCACTAAATGTGGGTTAAATTAAATTGCAATATATCAAAATGCCTTAGTGAGCATTTTGGTTGTTATCCTAAATCTTGATTTGAGATGAGATGCTTACAAAATCATCAATTATCCTTAGTCGTATTTCTGACCAAATAGGATACTAATAAAGTTTTATTAAAAAAAAAAAATTATGAACTTGTCTTCAAGAAACTCGGAAAACATGGTATTCCTTACTATAGAGGTTTTTCCCTAATGTAGGTGGTGGTGGTTTTAGCTGCCATGGCTTTAATTCATGGCCATCTTTTGTATAACAAATGAAACAATGCTTGATCCCATCCTGTACCATCTTCACAAATATTGGAATGTTTGAGTCCATAATGTAGCTAGTGTATAGTGAAAAGATGGCATGACTCTGAAACTATTGGCTTTCTTTGTCACTTTAGTAGGTAAAGTAATTATGATGTTTCTTGTCTCAAAACGCCAAGTCAATGTATTTAAACAGCTCTTTAATAAATCTCTTCTCTGTATGGGATCATTTGTCACTCTCTGCATAAGGGTATGTTTTGTGAGCTGTGGGCTAAAATTTTGCTGCCCTCAATGCAATGGTGGTGGTTGTGGCAGTGTGCTATGGAGTTGGTTTCAACTCATAGTGACCCTGTGTAGGGTTTTCTTTACAGGAACAGAAAGCTTTATCTCTCTCCCTTGGAATTGCTGGTAGTTTCAAACTGCTGACCTTGAGACTGTTGTTGTTAAGTGCTGTTGAGTAGGTTCAAACCCATAGTGACCCTGTATATGGTTTTCAAGGAGCGGCTGGTAAGCTTGAATCACTGACCTTGTGGTTCAAAGGACTTTGCAATCCAGCACATTAACCCCCAGAGCCACAACAGGACTCTGATTTTGAAATTAGCAGCCTGAATCATATATACTACACTACCAGAGCTCCTTAAGCCAATGTTATTGTTGTTGTTAAGTACCACTGAGTCAGTTTCAATCCATAGCAACCCTGTTTAATGTTTCCAAGGAGCAGCTTGGTGGGTTTGAACCACTGACCTTGTAGTTCAAACTGACCAGTGGTCCAGAGCATTATCCTGCAAAGCCACACCAGGATTCCCTTAAGGCACCGGAGGGGGTGGTGGTTGGTTATGTGCTGTGGAGTCACTTCCTACTCATAGCCACCCTGCATAGGGTTTTCAAGACTGTAAATCTTTGCAGGGAGCAGAAAGCCTCATCTTGCTTCTATAGAACAGCTGGTAGTTTCAAACTGCTGACCTTGAGGAGAACAGCCCTGCTCATTTGCTATATCTGTGGCAACTAAATGGTGCCTTGCTTTTAAAAGTTACTTTCAGCTCTAATACTAACATTCAGGTGTCTTTACTGAATCACAATGTCAATATATTTTCCTCTGCTTGTGCTGCTCTTTTGTTCCCTATTTAAATAATAGGTTAATTATTTATTCAAGACTTGACTTGAGAGACTTTCAGGCCACTTTTAGAAAAGGTGAATCTATCAAATATAATACAAAATCTATCCTTTTCTCAGTAAATAAATAGCCATGAGAAAACTCTAATGTTCTAATTAAAGGGCTTATATGCATCTATTGTGTCCCAGCGTGGTGCTGTGGGATAAAGTGCTAGACTGCAATGTGGATTTAAACCACAAGATCAGTGGTTCAAACTCAGCAGCCACTTCATGAGAACCCTTTACAGGGTTGCTGTGAGTTGGAATCAACCTGATGGCATTTAACAATAGCAACATATGCTTCTGTGAACTTCTTGTATTTCATTACAGGATAAGCATTCAACTGTGAACCACAAGATCGGCAGATCAAACCCACCAGCTGACTCTATACAGGGTCACTGTGAGTAACTGATTGGATGACACTTAACAACAACAACATGCTTATATGGGAGTCCTGGTATTGCACTATAGGATAAGCACTGGACTGCTAACCACAAGGTTGGTGATTCAAACCCACCAGCTAGTTGCTTCTAGGAAACTCTATACAGGGTCACTATGAGTTAGAACCGACTGGAGGTACTTAACAACAACATATTTGCATGATTTCCTGATTTTATTGCTCCAGTGTAAGGAATTTTTACTTATATAGAGTTGGGGGTGGTGGTACATTATTCAGATGTGACCTACTTTTAAACCTAATCTTGTTGCTTACAATGAAAATTTTAAGAAATTATAAAATGTTTTCCTGTATTAAAGGAATCATAAAATTAATTTTGATTAAATTATTGTACTTTTTTTTTTAAAGACCATAATATCAAATTTAGACATTGTGGCCTTCTGAAAAGGGCATATGAACTTGTTTTCTCTTTATAGCTAAACTTCCAATCCTTTCCTTCCCACTGCATGCTAAATTCTGATACCACATTCAGAATCACTGCTGTGAGAATTCCAGTGATTTAACTTTAGCACACTAATGCGCTTTAACCTAAATACTGTAGATCAAAAGTGTGTTGAAATTACCCTTAATATTCCACAAGAGTGGTTTGTTT
The DNA here is from genome assembly GCF_000296735.1 of Chrysochloris asiatica. Classification (NCBI taxonomy): domain Eukaryota; kingdom Metazoa; phylum Chordata; class Mammalia; order Afrosoricida; family Chrysochloridae; genus Chrysochloris; species Chrysochloris asiatica. The sequence goes on along the minus strand of NW_006408609.1, from coordinate 5,295,639 downwards.
TTATTCTTTTGCAAGACTATTTCATTACCATAATTTTCTAGCATACTGAGATGGCAGAAAAACTCTTGAAATTGCTTGAATGTCGCTGACCATTTTTTAAACACACACTATCACGCCCATAATATGCAAAGCATCACTAAATTAAGCAGCCACACCAAAATGTATCCACAAAACAAAAGGCTCTCCCTTAAGTGAAGAGAATCTTTACTAATATTTTCCAGTAGGGGGAACTAAAGATTCACCATTTAGCTTGTTTCGCGGACCTGCGTGAGTTCTTATAACCTGCCTTCTAATCACCCCAACAAGCATCAAACAGCTACCAGCTAGCCTGTGATCACACGTGGGCTGGGCTGCACAAGTGGCACCCAAAACACCGGTATCTTTTGATCTAGCCTGGCCTTCCTTAATCAATCACCCTATTCCTGAATGACATTCACTTGGTGTGGTTTTTTTTTTTTTTTTTGTCTTAAATTTCACAATGAGATTTTTGTCTTTGGGGACTGGAATTTGAATAGTTTTTGAGCTTCCGTTGGCTCAGTTGGTTTTTCAGTTTTCCTCGATCCGGGATTATATTTTCCGAATTTCCTTTCCAAGTAGTATCTCTCAAGCTCTCTGACACCCGCCCCCAACCTAAGCATCTTCTGCTGAACTCCCTTGCAGCCCACGATCCCGCGTCAAACTCATCTATGAGGGGTCTTAAGGCAACAGATCTGTGTTGGAAGAAGTGAAGTCAGAGTGCTCCTTGTAGGCCAGGATGGCCAAACTTCGTCTCTCATACTTCGGACATATTGTCAGGAGGGACCAGTCGTTGGAGAAGGATATCATGTTTGGTAGGGTGGAGGGTCAGAGAAAAAAAGGAAGACCCCCAGCGAGATGTATTGGCCAAGTGGCAGCATCAATGGACTCAAGCGTGGCAATGATAGTGAGGTTGACCCAGGGTCGGGCAGAGTTTCGTTCTGCTGTGCATAAGGTCGCTATGAGTTGGTTTCGACTCGATGGCACCTAACAACAACAAGGAAACAGAACGACGTGCAAGGGGACTTCACCCCCTCCCCTCCCCCGAGTATTCCGCTGAGGGGGGTCATAGATCTTGGGTAAAAGGACTTGATAGAGGCTACAGATTTCCGTACACACCTCTGTGGTCCCCCACCCCCGCCTCGTTTTGGTGTGCCTTTTTAACGACATAGGAAACACCTACACACAACCTTTCCGCTTTAAAGGTGGTTCTATTTTGCGAGCTTTTCTTCTCTTCCTCCCGCTCGGCTTCTCATTTTGCTAAAAGGTGAAGAGTGAGTGTTTGTGTGATTTTAACGGGTAATGAGGCTGCGCCCTGGGTCCTGGAGAATGATCTTTTTCTAGCACGCGCGTGCATCTCCGGCTGACGGAGAGATGAATAATTAGGAAAAGCTTCCATGAAATCACTCACCGAGAAAATTACCTGCACATTAAACGGGACGCGGCGAGGAGCAGGAGCCTAGAGCCCACCTATCCCCACCCGCGGCGGGAAGGGGGAGCGAGGAGGAGCTTGGAAAGGGAAGGAGTTGACCCGTAGCTTCGGCCCTTTGCAGCCGAGCGGGCCCAAAATTTGTTCATTTTCCTCCCCTTTGGACTCTCCGCTCTTACCCCTTTGCGCTAGGGCGCTCCTGGCGCGGGCGGGTGACGGAGTCCGTAGGTGGAGGATTCAGCAAACCCCCACATTCCCCCTGCCCCCCTCCCCAGGGCAGACTCCAAGCAGCTTTCATTCCTCCCCTCCCCTCCCGCCTCCTCGCCTTCCCTCCTCTAAGTCCTTCCACCCGCGGCAGCTGCAGGAGGAGGCGGATGCTGCGCTGTGTGGCCGCCAGAGCAGCGGCAGCGGCAGCGGCAGCGGCGACGGCTTGGGGACCGCGACTGACGGCTGGATCGTACGCTCCGTTTCTCTTCAGCTCCCGGGCGCCCGGGCTCCCACGCCGGCTCTGCTCTCCCCCAAAGCCATCCGGGCTCATAATCCACAGAGGCTGCTCTCCCGGGGTGGCCGCAGACTAAACCCAGCCTCTCCCTCCCTCCCTCGTCTCCTCTCTCCCGCCTTCCCTTCAGCCCCACCTCGCAAGAGTTCGGATTCTCCACCCAAGTCATCCTGATTTCCCCTTTCCTCTCTTTTGGAAACGAGAGAGGTGAAGGGAGTCAAAAAGGCTGCGAAGGAGAGGTCCGCCAAGTCTGTTCGCCTGCAAAGTGTTGCTTTGACACATCCTTATTATGGAAGTTAAGTGAAAAAACTCTGGACTTGGAGCTGCTACGGAGGAGAAGATCCTGGGGAAAGAACACCAAATCAATGGTTTTTCGGTGGCATGCTGGCAAGTTTGTGCAACACTTTCTAGGAATTAGATCTTTTTCCTCCCTCTTCATCTTTTCGACTCTTGAAGAAAGAACTTGGCTTTGGATTGTAGAGGAGACGGAGAGAGGGTTAGATACACTTGAATAATCCGCCCAACTGGGCTGAATTTGTGAGAATTTAAGAAGCCTAAATGTGGAAATACGACAGTCTTTGGAGTACCCTCTGCTAAAGTGGATGGATCTAAATGTGTCCCATTCAAGACCTTCCCACCAATCCCTTTTGCTCTTAAGATTTACTCTTCTACACTTTAATTAGCGTTTGGAAAGTCTAAACTTTGGACCTACCTCTTTGTTTTTGTCATTTTATAATATACTTATTTTTGTACTTTTGCTCTCTCTGGGATTGGTTTCTTAACAATCTGGATCTTTATAATATGTCAAAATGGGTCTGCTGATGTTTACACAACTACTGCTCTGTGGATTTTTATATGCTCGGATTGATGGTAAGTTAAAAATGCTTTTATCAAATTTTCACCAAAAAGTACCTTTTTCTGAGTCAGGTGTGGATTACAGATAAACTGACATGGGTGTCCTTAAATCCATCCTGGCCAGACATGGGGGTTCTATGGGAGCAAACCTTTTAAATCTTTTGTTTCTGTAACTGCTTCAAGTGGAACATGTTAGTAGTCATCGTTTGCTGTGTTTGTTGCTGTTGTAATTTACTAATTAATTGACAACTTGGATAATAAATATTGAGCAGCCAATTTTTTAAAAAAAGAAATATTAACTTAAATCTCGTAAGAACCTGCTCTCTTGTTGTTTGCTACCAAGCCTGAACTTTGTATTAGAAATAAATTCAAGAGAAGTAGAGGAATAGATATTTCAGCAAAGGTATAATTGGTTAGGAATTTGAGACAGTGTATATCTGGGATCTTTGTGGATCACCTGTATGCTGGTGAATTCTCCCCTAAAGTGGAATCAGAATGAAGAATTTAGAGCTAAGGGGAGAAAAAAAACAAAAAACACACACAACAAAAAAACTGTCAAAAGTAAGATTGGTCGAGGCTCCAGGAAAGGGGAAGAGGGGAGGGCAGCATCATCAGTGGGCGGGCTGCAGGCTAGGACCACTCAGTTCAATCCCCAGTGGGTGAACACAATGGGGATTTGAAACAGGTGCTGTAGGTGTCTCCCTCTTGGCTGAATCGGTTTGTCAACCAGGCAGCCTTCTGCCTGTGATTTCCCCTGTCTTTTGTCCAGATTTAGTTTCCTGTGGAATTTTTCACAGGATGTCAGTTTCTTCTGAGACTATAGCAAAATCCTTTTTGCAGCTCTTTTGAATGAAGAGTGGACCTAATTCATTAGTATGTTTTAGTTTTAGTGTTTTGTTTTGTTTTCTGTCTTCTTGATATCAAAAGAAGACAGCATAAGGAATAATCGGTATTAACCTTTTAGAGACTTCAGTTTTCATATTAAGGTAAAGAGAAAATACACATAAATCTTTTTGAAGTGAGAAGGATTGTAGAACTTCAGATATTTTATCTATTTGTGAAAAACCTGAGGTGTGTTGGTCCAAACATTTGAATCATATCTTGTTGCTCAATAAACTTTTTTCCAGCATTTGCAGTGTGCATGAATTAATTATTTGGGACACTTTGTTCCTGGAAGCTGCTGCTTCACAGAATCCAATGTATCAGTCTCAAACAGGAAGTCTTTCTATAAATTCGGGCAATACAGAAGTTTACCTACTGTCAGGTGGCTGTTTTCAATCATATACCACTTGACTATATTTGCCCCACCCCCGGAGATCATAGACAAGGCATGCCACCGGTGTGCACAATACTTCTCTCGTTTTACCTTCTGAGTAGTGCACTATCAGGGAGTAATCATTCTGAATTCAGCTGTGGCAAAATCTATCCTTAATCTCCATGCATTTTCTTTATAAATAAATTTACCAAATTGAAAATAGCACAGAAGTTTACAGATTTGTAATAAGTGTGTTTCATTGTCATGATAAGAAGACTTTAGTATAACTTTTTAGATATGACAACAGAAATCATATCTCAATACCAGAGATAGCTATATAAATTGTACATATTAGACTACAGAAGTATCACCAAGTTTTTCTTTTCATTCTTTTCTCCTTTTTAAAAAAAATGATCAGTAGGTAGCTAGGAGGAATAAAATTAAATTGCTCAGTGGAAGTGACAGAGAGCATCAGGACAGCTTGGCATTACAGAATGTAATTAATGTACCAGGGCTTTCGGAGATACATATATGAAACAAATGCAATTAACCAGCTTGCTGCAACAGCATCAGCACAACATCATTTCTCTCCTCCCTTCCTCCTCCAACTTCCTCTCTTTTTCTCTTCTCCTACTTTCACTCCCTCCCTCCTTTCCTTCCTTCTGTCTTCTCTCCTACACTTACCTACTTCTGTCTCAGAGACACACCTAGAACCTTTGTTTGGATTTAACGTTGTAGGCTAAGGGGGGAGTTTGTGATAGGGGTAATTATGCAGCAGAATTCATAGTATGATAGTGAAAAAATGTTCTGGTTGAGGAATTGAAACTGAAAAGAATGTATTTTTGTGTGTGTGAAATTACTATATATGTACGTATACATTTAGAGTGCATATACATGTATACGTACATATATATTTAATACCACCTGTGTCAAAAGCAAAGGAACTCTGGATACTCTTAATAAATTAGTATGTGAAGCATATATTTGACATTGGATTGCCTTTGGTTTACTTCATGATAATAGCAGCCACTCCATGAGCATTGATGAAAATTTGGATTGTAGACAACACTGCCCTCTAGGCTGTTTCAACACACTGAGACCGGATTTCCACCTATGTGAATGGGTTGGTTTGAAGGACCTCTTAAGCTTTCCTACTTTGCCAAGATCTTATGACTTATGTTTGCTTATTATCCTTCTTAGAAGTTATGCTTATTTACCCCATGAATTTCAAATTTAGAGAAGCTTGTACCATTTTAAAGATATACTGACCATCCTGGTGCTAGACACAGAAATTAATTTTATTCAGTGACAAATGATACATAGATTTGCATTGAAATTTGCTTGGTTGGTTATTTATATGTGCATTTTTATAGTGCATAAAAATGTTAAGAGTTTTGCTTCCTCATAAAAGATATGTGCTAATATTATTTATGATTTTTCAGTATCCCAACCCTGTAAGGATCTACATAGAATAAATAATAAGTGACTTGAAAACTATAGACAAAGTTTTATACTTGAGAAATAAAGATTTTCCTCCTGAGACATGTATTAATTAGACAATGGAAGATTTTTCTCAATTATTATATAGGAAAATATGCATCGAGTTTAATTTTCTTTATCCAGATTTTTTAAAAGCATTAAGAATGTAATCGGTTGTAGGGAACCAATATGATCCATCACAATATATTTTTAACTACATTAAAGTTAGATTATATCCAATATAGTGCGTCAACCTGATAGTATTATAATACATATAAAGAGGTGCTTTAAAAATGAGAATAGTTTTTTCATCTTTACTCCTTGATTATTCTTAAATGAAAATGGCACACATGATAGTTGGGGAGATAAAGATAATGTGTGTTGATAGTGCATAATGTGTAATCTCTTGTACAGGTTTATACATTTTGCTGAAGTGCTTCTTTCAGTAATGGGCTCATTATTGTAGCCATATGGAGTCCATATCAGAACTTCGAGTGCATATAAGAAACCTGAAATTTGTTCATACGAGTATACAGTAATATCATGTTTGAATTGGCTTTGTTTGAATAACCTTTGATTTTATGGAATGTGTGAACCATAAACCAAAAGGATTTTGTTTTAATATTAAATTGAGTGTCTCTAAAATAAAAAGTCACGATCATCCAAATATAACAGTTCTGGTTATCTCAACTCTGGGCAGCCTTTACAAAGTAGCATCTTTGATAATAATAATAACAATAATAATTTAAAAAGTGAAATATAAGTATACTAAATAAAGTTGAAAATATATATGAAGGGACTTCAAAAAGTTTTTGGAAAAAATTACATAATCTTTTAGTTCTGTTTTTCCAAGAAATTTTGAAGACTTTCATATATAGTAATGTAAATTTCCTTGTTTATAACAAAGTATAAGACTGTATGCTTTATTTCATAAATCTAATATCAAAAAGGAGATCTGATGGCATAGTGGTTATGAGTCAGGCTGCTAACCTCAAGTTCAGCAGTTCGAAACTACGAGCTGTTCCATTGGAGAAAGAAATGAGACTTTCTACTCCCTTAAAGATTTACTGCCTCAGAACTGACTCCACGGTATGCCACCACCACTACCACCATCACCATATATAGTCATGCAGGGGCCTTATATAAGTGATGTGTGTATGTGTCTAATAATACCTACTTAAGTTTTCTTACAATCTTTAGGGAATAATTGTACTTCTTGTGTACAGTTTTCTTTTTCTTTTGACGAGCACTTTAAAAACTTTTCCTCTTTTATTTATTTATTTTTGGCTTTGTGGATAAGAATTAGAGAAACATTTGAAATGTGGAGAAAAGGACTAGGGGTATTTTGAACTGCAAGGTTGGCGGTTTAAGCCACTCCTTGGAACCCTATACAGGGTCGCCATGGGTTGGAACCAACTTGATGGCACCTAACAACAACAACAACAATTCCTGGAATAATAATGTTTTAAATCTGCATTTCAGGAAGATATTGGATTGCTAATCCCAAAATTGGCAGATCAAACCCACCAGCTGTTTCCTGGAGAAAGATGCAGTTGTCTCTCTTCTGAAGATTTTTCATTCAGCCTTGAAAACTATATGGGGCTACTATGAATTGAAATCAATTCTTTGGCAGTGGGCTTCATTTGGGTTGTATATGCATATTGTTCTGCCTTTGTATTTCTCTACTTGAGGTTTTGACTGTCGAGTTGGTTCCGACCCATAGCGACCCTGAACAGGGTTTCTGAGGCTGTGAATCTTTACGGGAGCAGAAAGCCTCATCTTTCTCCCGCGGAGCAGCTGGTAGTTTCGAACTGCTGACCTTGAGGTTCACAGCCCGATTCGTAACCACTACGCTACCAGAGCTCCTTTGCCTACCACTGCTTTTTCTTGATGAGAGTACTGTCCTGGATAACCAAAATTAGTTGCCATGGAGTAGATTCTGACTTACGGTATGACACTACGTATGTCCAAGTCGAAGTGTTTTTCATAGGATTTTCAGTGGCTGACTTTCAAAAGTTGATCTCTAAGTATTTCCTCCAGGATGGGCTTGAATCCCCAACTTTCTGGTTAGCAGCTGTTTCCCTTAACTATTTGTAGACTCAATTTTTTTTTTTTTTTTTTACTTTAAGCTGAGAGAACTTCCCAGATCTCAGTGAAAGGAGATAAGTAGACACTTAAAAGAATGTTATTTGCTATGCTTCCTGTTAAATATTTTCCTTTACAGTTTCCGGTAGCTCAAATCAATATGTTGATATGGATATTGATTTTTTTTTTCATTTTAAAATTAATGAATAAAGAATAAATAAATGATTTTATTTATAGCTGTAATGAAGACATTCCCTTAAACTTTTTCGCTATTTTAGCGTGTTATACCAAAATGGAGACCTAATATAGCATCCAAAGAGTAGCTGTCTTACCCAAATTGCCTGTCTAACTCAAAACAATGTTGAGTAACCGAGACCTGAATCAAATCCCTGAGCCTCCTTCTGCTAAGGTACTTTTTAGTTGTTAGCTGATATCTAGTTAGATTTGTGGGGCCTTGTAGTCACTATAGACTGTTGTGATTCATACGGTTTTCATTAGCTGAGTTTTGGAAGTAGATCCCCAAGCCTTTCTTTCTATTGTATCTTAGCCTACAAACTTTGTGGAAACCTGTTTGGAATTATAATAAAATGCAAACCCCACTGATAGGTGGGAGTGGGGTCACTTGATGTGCATTGAATCACCAAGAATCAAATTGGGGGTCTCTCACATGGAGTCCTGGTGTGACGCTGTGGGTTAATGCGTCAGACTGTAAAGCCGTTTGAACTGCAAGGTCAGCTGTTCAAGCTCACCAGTCACTCCTCGGAGAACCCTATATAGGATCGCTATGGGTCAGAACTAACTCGATGGCACTTAACAACAACATGAACGGCTTGAACTCTACCGTTGAACTGCCTCCACATACTGACTTTAGCATCTTTCGTTTAGTTATATGGCTTTAAATACATCTTTATGCTTATGTTTCTCAAATCATTGTTCAAAGGAATGTAAATGCCACAAGGACACAACTGTGCCCCTTTAATATGCCGTTTCATCTCCAACGCTTCAAACAGTGTCATAATCAGCTGATTACTTGATGTCTTTGATTGATGTCTAATGAGAATATATCAAACATTTAAGTCCAAGGTAGAACCTTCTTCCTAGTTATTTTCATCTCTGTAACTGACGCCACTAGTCATTGAACTATTCATGACCCCAAACTAGAAATAATTCTTGGCTTGTCCCCACTGCATGTATCCAATTTGTTAACAAATCCTATCTACTCTACTTTGGAAATATATTGCGATGCCAACCACTATGTGTGTGTGTTGTGTGTGATTTTTCTCAACATTTTATTATGAGCATGTTCAACCATACAACAAATATAAAAGAATTTTATAGTGAACACTCAAAAAGCCCTACCCAGATTGACACATTAACTTATTATTATACTTGTTTATTATCGTTTGTAATACCATACATCTATCCTTTTATCAATTTCTCTGTGTGTTCATCAATCTATTTTACTGTTTTGGTACATTTTCCTACCAACAGTGGAAGAGGTAAAGATATGCTGTTAATTCATCTCGGAAGGAAAAACAATTGGATGTCATGTTTTGAAGTATAACAGTTTTAATATTAATATCACAATGTTATGTGCCATCAATTCGGTTCCTACTCATAGTGACCCTGTATAGGATTTTCAAAGAGCAGCTTGTGGGTTTGTACCATTGACCTTGTGGTTCAAGCTGACTAGGATTCCAGTATTATAATAATATAACGTTGATTTCCAATAGTCCTAAACTCTAATCCTTTCTTAGTTTGTCTTCTATGTTTCCTTTTAAAGTTTTATAAATACAAATAACCCAAATGAGACATCATTTTTAGCAAAGACCTAAATATAAATGACAGATTTATAGCATCTCAGAGTAGAAGAAGCCCTTATAGTTATGCACAAAGACTCATTGTTGTACCTATGAAACTAAAAATCAGGCATTTAATATGTCTTTGTGGAGCTGTGGGTTAATGCGCTGGACTGCAAAGTCATTTGAACTGCAAGGTCGGTGATTCAAGCTCACCAGCTGATCCTTGTAAACCCTATACAGGGTTGTTGTGGGTCGGAATCAACTTGATGGCACTTATCAACAACAACAAACACCAGTCTTGCTGCTAAATAGTGGCCAAGTTGAAACTAGCTAGAATATTATACTTTTTCTCTCTATATTGCTTCCTCCAGTGAGAGATTGTTTCTTGCTTTCCAGTTCGGGAACTCATAACAGGAGTTCCAGACTCTTGTAACTGAAAATGAGTAGCTATTTTCTTTTCATGCCACCAAGATAATTAGCTTGAGGTATTATTTGATCCAATACATGTTTATTGAGCGTCTGTTGTATACATGACAACTTACGGGGACCCGTGAGAAGCATAAAACAAAACCCATTGCCACTGATTTGATTCCAGCAACTCTCTATCAGTTTCCAACACTATAAATCTTTATGGGAGTATACAGCCTCTTCTTTCTTCTGTGGATAGCTGGTGGATTTGAACCACTGATCTTGTTATTAGCAGTTCAACACTTAACCTGCTAGAACACAAGGACTCCTTACGATTTAAAAACAACAGCAGCAAACAAACCCACCCGTGTCAAAGAGTAGATTCTGACACACAGTAACACTATATAGGTTTTCAATGAATGTAAATCTTTGTGGGAGCATTTAGCCTCATCTTATTCCCACAGAACACCTGATGGGTTTGAACTGGTGACTTTATGATTAGCAGCTCAAAGCCTAACCCACAGCACCACCAAGGCTCCTGTAAGTAGCATAATGACAAGTTAAGTTGTTCCTATGCTAAAAGAGAACAACACTTACTAGGGAAGATTTGGTTTAAGACACTAACGCAGAAGTACTGTTGATAACTGCTGTTGAATTTATCTGTGACATATGGCTACCACAAGCACAGAACATAATGAGACCCAAACTTGTGCCAACCTCATGAACAGTTGAAAATCAGACCGTTATGGTCTGTAGGGTTTATTGATTCAATGGTTGATTTTTTTCCATAGGAGATTACTAGGCCTTTATTCCTAGTGTGTCTTAATCTGGAAAATCTGATGATGCTATATATAGCAATATGAAAGCCATCACTGACAGAGGGTTGATGGCTGTATATGAGGTTCACTGAATGGGATTCAAACCTAGTTGTTCTGCATGGAAGGCAAGAGTTCTGCAATTGAACCACTAATGCCTAAGACAAATGTTGTAGTTGTTGTTAAGTGCCAACTCATAGATCCCAACTCATAGTGACCCTGTATAGGGTTTCCTAGGAGTGGCTGGTGAGTTTGAACTGCTACTTTGTGGTTCAAAACAAAATAGGTGTCTGGTAAATATAGTCTTGAATGTATATACTATGGTATAGTCTAGGAACTCCGGGAAAGAATAGACAATTTCTAGGTGGTGCAATCTGGGAAGATGCAACACCAATCAGGGTACTTAGAGTAGACTTTAGAGGAAGTTGTTGTTGTTGTTAAGTGCCATCGAGTCGATTTACACCCATAGCAACCCTGTATATGGTTTCCAAGGTGAGTTTGAACCACTGACCTTGCAGTTCAAACGATTTTGCAGTCTGACACATTAGCCCTGCGTGCCGCATTCAGGACTCCTTAGAGGAAGAGTGGATTTGATTGCTGTGCTGTTTGCCCATCTAGAAGAAGTGAAAGATGATTCTTGAAAATCATTTAGCTTGAGTGCTGATGCATAAGTCATTTCACCTCACAGTGCCTCAGTTTCCTTGTCTGTAAGATGGTAATAGTATTTGTCACAAAGAGTTGCTGTGAACTTAAACAAATTAAATACATAATGCTTTGAACACAGCATGATAGTAAGTAAACATCATTTCAGTGTTATTTATTATTGTTGCACTGTGGGTTAATGCGCAGGACTACAAAGCCAGCTTGAACCCCATGGTGGTTAGTTCAAGCTCACCGCTCACCAGCTGCTCCTTGGAAACCTTACACAGGATCGCTATGGGTTGGAGCTGACTTGATGGCACTAAACAACAACAAATTATTGTTATGGACTCCTGATGTGGTGCTGTAGGATCAGCAGCACTGGACTGCTAACCACAAATTGGGTGGTTCAAACCTACCAGTTGCTCCTTAGAAACACTATACAGGGATACTATGAGTTTGAATAGACTCAATAGCACTTAACAACAATAATAAATTTACCTAATATGAAGCAAGAAGACAATTAGAGGTAAATATTCGAGAAATAACTAGAAGCAAATTTAAGAGGACCATTGCTATTGTAATACTTATGCTCACATTTGGTAGGCATTTCAAACAATTTTAGTATGATCTTTCAAGCATGAGTCTTACAGGTGACTGATGAATAATGTTCTTAACCTCTTAAGGGGACTCATCTGGGGCCACACATATGCAATGGTGACAAATGTGCTATGACATGTGTGTTTTCATTGCATCATATGTTGATTTCAGAACAAATGGGATTCCCAAGTGGTATTATAAAAGAAAGGAACAAACAAGAGAAACATACTACAAATAGCAATATGTTAATAAATAGAATATGCTTGTATAACCCTGCATTTTGGTTCTTGTGGGCTCATTTTATTCAGATTACATTTTTCTTGGTAGCTTTGCTATACCATGAAGATGAATATTGAATAAACAATCTTAATAAAAGAAAATCTTTTAAAAAACTTAACAATATCTCCCTTATATATTATTGTCAGTGTTTTTTTGATAACCTATTTACCATTCTTTCATCTATTACAGATATTTTTTCTAATAACTTTGTACAATTATCCATTCATCCCAATTTTAGATTGAGTGGTTGTGTCTGTTAGAAAGGATAAGTTAAAAGTTAAATAAAACAAGATCCTTCCTATCTCTGAAGGGATACATCTTGGGTACCTTGAAACTCTGGACTCCAGTTTTAGTTTTCCTACTTATTCATTGTAGAACCTTAGAGCTTTACTAAAAATATGATAGGATTTGTGTAATTTCTTAGATCTTCCTCAACCTTACAATACTATTTTTCTAAAAACTTTATTTGATTATCCAATTATTTGTTATTATCATTGAGTACAACTGATTGAGAAAACTTGGCTTCTAAAAAACTGATCACAAACTATAAATAACTGAAAATCATGGTTCTTGTTGAATCTGCATATATTTTGGTATTGACCTCAATGACGTGAATATGAATAAACAATAGGTAAAACTCACTGGTTTTGTGTTTCACATTCATTTTAATTCTTTAATGACTGTGGGTACTTGTATATTCCTTACAAATAGAATTAAAAAAAAAAATTAACACTAAGCAAACAACTGTTTTAGGCCAGTCTACTTAGTTTATGGCCACTGTAACTACAACTTTTATGTAATATGATAGTTTTAGCTCAGCAGAGCTAATAGCTGTTCTAAGGGTTGATATGGGATCTCATTCCCTAATTTTGGTTCCAAGGCTTTTTGTAAATTAATAGTGTAATATAGAATATGGTTTAACTGTTCTATTATACCATTTTCCAAGGAGCACTCAGTTGTGCCAGGCTGAATTTAAAGGATTTGTGCAAAATTGGTGCAAAAGTTGCAACCAATTAAAATGCTCATTAATATGATTTTTTTTTAAAAAAGTGAGAACTTTTGACTTGCAAAAGAAAATCACTGCAAGAATTTTGCTTTGTAGGGTTACTAAGAGCCGTGCAGTCAGTTTTGACTCACTGTGGGCCTGTATAGCATTTCCAAGGAGCAGCTGGTGGGTTTAAACCACCGACCTTGGAGATACCAGTCCAGTGCTTTCTCCTACAGCACCACAGGACTTTGTGTATTAAGAATATTACAAGCCAAGGTTAATGCTACAATTTAAAGTTTTACAATCATTTTTCCAAATATTAGCAAATATGAGAATAAATTAAGCACACTAGGAACAGACATGCCATGGCAGTGTTTTTTTGGCTGTGTTGTTTGTTTTTGTTTTACAGTTATTTTGGTGGTGGTGGTGGTTATGTACCATGAAGTCGGTTCTGACTCATAGCAACGCTGTACAGGGTTTCTGAGGCTTAGATTAAGGGAAATTCAAAAGTAACCTAGCCCTAGACACCCAGGTTGTGTTTTATGCCTGTATTTTAAAGTCAATTTTATTGTATTGAAAACCAACTTCCTTGTTGATTAATTACTAGAGAAGACATTTTACTTTCCTCCCTTAAAATATACAAAAATTCACTCAATTATAAAACACCATTGAATGTGAAAAACAATAATAGCAAATAACCATCAGCCAACTCCCCTTTGCTTATACTCTGTAGCTCCCCCAAATACCTCTGTCATTGATAGTAGGAGAAATTAAGTAGGAAGAAAATAATTGTTAGAAAAGAAAATGCCAGGTATCTTTACTTTCACCAGCATAGTATTTCCCCATGCAAAACGGACTGTTGAAAGTTGAACATTGAATTCTATGGTCTCCAAATGATTTTTCTTTTTCAGTGCAGTGAAAATCTCCAGTTAATAATGAACAATGAAATAGTATTTCAATGGTGCTTGAGCCCTGCGCTCTCAAATCTTCAGGCTGTCGTACAGTTGAGGTTTGCAGCCTCCTTTCTTCATGGCCAATGCAGTTTAATACTTTCACCTGAAAACAGGTTTAACTAGAGTGCTATTCAATGGCTGTCATGAAAACATGTAGGTGATTTTGTAACTTATGTGTGTTTTTAAGTATTTCAACCCCGTCTTTGTAGTTTGAAACCCTGGATAATGTCAGATTTTAATATAAAATGACAGATTAGAAAATGAGGAAGATATGTACAACATGTGGGTACAGACTTGGGGCAAACAACACTTTTTGTTTTCCTGCGTACACATGGCTATCAGATTTGAATAGAATTTTGACCTGCCTGCCTTGTATCCAACACACAATCCCTTATTGTAAAGAAACATACTTTCCAAGATGTGAATTATTATTGTACTTTTGTGGTAAACTGTAACAAATGTGACGTTCATCAGTTTGGTCTTATGAATCTCTCCCAGGGCTTTGAGGCTCTCAGTAAATGTAAAATGTCATGTTAAGTTTGAATTTCAAGTTTGCTCGACTTCTCTTTTCAGAAAGCAGTTTCTATCTTTCTGAACAACAGCTAAACATGACATACAAATAAGACAATCAAATCAGGTAGTTAGCCTGCCTGTTTACGTCAAGGTGCATTTCTAAGCTTTCTGAACTCAATTCTGTAGGAGTTTCCACATCATCTTTGCATTTTGCAATGGTCCACCCTATCTGGGAGGGGCAATTTCCATAAACTCCTTAGAATAGGGACTAGAAAAGTGAAAAACTGAACACATGAATAAACTCAACTATATAGCAGTGGACAAGTTGATATTTAGTCCTATGGATTGTTAACATTCACATAAAACAGAATTATTTAGCATTTACTGAATCCTTTTTGATAATCAATTTGGGATCAAATGCAAAAGAACATGTGTCTGGCTTTGTATGACCTCAAATTCTTCCGTTTTCCCTTTGAGCAGATGACATGCCTTCTTTGCTTGCTGATATTGGTTGCTAGGAGAAGTGCACTGGTTAGGTCCCCTCTTATCCCACAGTAAAAGTAAAGAGTGTATTGAGTTAGAGAAAGACAGGCAGAGCACAGTGCAGGCCATGAATCAAGACTTGTCTCCAATATGTCCACTTTGCTCCCATTTCTTTGCCTTTAAAAACTTTTGTTTTTACAAATGATGCTTTCTTTCAGCCATTATTTTTAATCCTTTTGGAGCCTGAGGGGACAAGGGTTGCTACAGGGAGGCTGTGCTGCTAAGAGTCCACTCAGAGCAATAATAAAAGCCTTGAGAGTTATTCATGGGGCCACAGTAGTGAGAATGCCCTACTCACTGAATAGCATCAGTCAGCTGCCTTTGAAATCTAGTGATTAATACCTTCTGTTTTTAATGGGGGGGAAAAGGCAGACAAGAAAGGTCTTCATACCACTTTGGCTATTGTGCAAATTAGATCTTATACATTGTCAAAGCTTTTTGACAAAGAAGTTGCTAAATGTTCAATACCTGCAATAGTCTTTCAAGCAAGGGTGTTTCATGAACTGTTCATTGTGGTAACTGTCAGATAAAATTGAAATGATAAAAATACACCAAATAAAAACTTTTCAAAATCAGTTTACCCTCCTTATAGCTTGGCAATATTTTCGATGGACATCAAACTAAGGTGTATTTTTAGCTATCATTTTTTCAGAGTGCTATCTAAGAAAGTCTTTTCTACAACATCCAGATAGCATTTTTGCTTGTTTGATAAAGAAACTAATTACGAACACTCTTGAGATTTACAGAAGCATGTAATGAGAAGGTGTTAAGGGTGGCAGGTGTGAGTTTCCCATGAGCACTTGGATGTAAGGGATAGTCTGTGATTTACAATGAAGTTGTTTATACAGTATATAGTGTTGTTGTTGTTAGGTGCCTTCGAGTCTGTTCCAACTCATAATGACTCTGTATAGGGTTTCTGAGGTGAACTGGAACTGCTGACTTTGCAGTTCAAACTGACCTTGCAGTTCAACGTATCAACCTACAGTGCAAGACCAGGAATCCATATTATATATATGTGTGTGTGTGTGTGTGTGTGTTTGTGTATGTATATATATATGTATGTTCATATCTATATGTTAGTATAACATAAGGGATTAGAGATAATATCGCTATCTATGAGCCTAATTAACTTTCTTTCTATCTGTTGATTATATCATATACGGCACAGATGAAATAAAATTGCTTGAGGTTTAGGAACCTTGACGATCATCTGAGGTGCTTAGATAGACAGGCTCCCTGTGTTGTGACCGATGTGTGACAGTTAGAAACTACAAGGTAATACTTTTCTTTGTAGTTTTTCAGAATAATTCTCATGTTATGTAGGTCAATATTTACCTGGTATATTAAGCTGAAGCTTAGGTTTTTACTCAATCGTTCTTATCCTTTTTCTCACTTGATATTTTTAGCTTATTTTGGATGTAATAGCCTAGTCTTCTCCTTCTACATTTACTCTTATTTGTTTCAAAACCTTTATGCTCCTCTGAATATAGAACAAACAACATTTAAAGACTCTGTGTGATGTTTCCTGTAACCTGTTTTTCCACCCTGTGGAAGTGAAATATCTTGTTAAGTGGTGGTAATACCCAAGGGCACTCAGAGATGAAAATGTAATGATCTGATGGGTGATGTCTAGAGATCAGCTTTAAGTGAGATCTGATTTAACATCTTTATTAGTGATACTAAAGACAGAACAAAATGACAAAGTCATTACATATTTCAACATTGGAAAATTACCAAGATCTCCCTCCCCCCCATGAAAAAAATAGCATAGACATGATTTATTCTCCCATCAAAAAAAAAAAAAAAACCCACACAAAAATTAAAAAACAGACAAAAAAAGAAAATAGGAGGAAGAAATTCTTAGTAGTGCTTTATTTGGTAAAATTAATTCTTCAGGGAAATAATCAGAAATCTAGATATCTAACTAGAGGGAGAAGCCAGCAAAGCAATAAAACTGAAAGGGCCCAGGGGATACTTAGGGGTGTGGAGGCAAGGCGGGAATGTGATTCAGATTAGGAGTGTTATGTCCCAGTTTAAAGGTCATGAGATTATAGTGCCCATTTAGAGGGTATTGCATCACTGACCAGAGAGATTCTCTTTCGATGAATATGGCTTAAGTGGATTAAAATGCTTCTTTCATTTTGCTCTTTATTGCCAGGAAATGAGTGAGAGATTTTGGCAGACTAGAAAAACTAGTGTAGTTCAAGGACAGATTCTCTAGGAAGATGTTTGTTGACCTAAAATAAGAAAAAAAAGTACATAGAGTCTATATATCCATATGGGGTGTGGCACTGCAGGTTGATGCGCTGGACTGCAAAGTTGGTTTGAACCACAAGGTCAGCAGTTCAAGCTCACCAGTCACTCCTTGGAAACCCTATACAGGGGCATTATGGGTCAGAACCAGCTCAATGGCAGTTAACAACAACAACAACAGCAACATGCAGATGGCAAGCAATATTGTGATGGACACTCTTAAACTTTTAAAACATTACAGGAAAAGATAGAAAAGCTGTAACTATGTTAATATATTTTACCAACCACTCTTTATAACTATTTGTCAGCAAAACTTGGAAGCAAAGAGATGCATTTAAGTGGAAAATATTCCTATTTAAAATTATTTTGACATTAAATGATGTTGTTATGTGCCATCAATCAAGTTGGTTCCAACTCATAGAGCCCCTGGGTAAAACAGAATGAAACACGACCCAGTCTTGTGCCATCTCACAATCCTCACTATGTTTGAGCCCATTGTTGCAGCCACTGTTTAATATATCCCCTTAAGTGTTTATCGCCTTTTCACTAAAATTATGTTGTTGATGTTGTTAGGTGCCATCGAGTCGGTGCTGACTCAGAACGGCCTTATGTACAGCAGAACGAAACACTGCCCGATCCTGGGCCAACCTCACTATTGTTGCCACTCTTGAACCTATTGATGTTGCCACTCAGCCAACCCATCTCACTGGGGGTTTTCCTCTTTTTCTTTGATCCTCCACCCTGCCAAACATGATATCCTTCTCCAGCGACTGGTCCCTCCTGACAATATGTCCAAAGT
>NW_006408609.1:5262122-5271387 GCF_000296735.1 Chrysochloris asiatica | reverse complement strand
GCTTATCCTACAGCGCCACACCAATCTTCATGGATAGGTCACTCCTGTACAGGGTCACTATGAGTAGGAACCGACTCAACAGCACACAGCAACAACACCAGTTGACCAAAAGTTGAGTGGTTCTATGGGGCTCCATACAAGCCACAGCCAAGAAAACCCTATGGGGTAGCTTTACTCTGTCCCACGAAACAGCAATGGGCTGTTTCTGCCTCATTTCTAGCCAGGGTTCTCAACTGACCTGCCATGCTATCTCTGTATCTCCTCTCACCTTCTCCTTTCCCTCCCTCCCTCCCTCCCTTCATCTCCATCTTTCTCCATTTCAAATCCCCCATTCCCTCAGAAAGTCAAGTCCACCCCTAAGTTTTAGGTCCAAGCTGAGCTTCACAAAGTCACCTGCCACTTGTCTGTCTGCTTCGGCTCCCAACCTTGACTGACAGTCACCTGTTTCAGCACATGATGGGAGAATAGCCTTACCTGTCTTTGTCAACTGGTTCTTCCTCTTCCTGGAGGCCCTGCATACCTAGGCCCTTTCTCTTTAAGATTCTTTGGACCACTCCTTTCTGGTAAGTCCTGCAACTAGCACCTATAACCCATGCCAGAATTTTCTTTTTGCCTTCTCCAAAGTCACTGTTCTTGGTCCCAAAGGTATAACCTGAACCCTGGCTTCTGCGTCCTCTTCCTTAACACACAATCAGATCTTTCTGATTTACAGAACTCATTTTTATATCTGGTAACCTTTTTGGGCTGTAGTAAAGGAAGATTTCCTGATGCCTTATATATATATATATATATATATATAATGTATATATTTATGCATCTTAGTACAGTGGTGTGGGCTAATGTGCAGGACTGTAAAGTTGTTTGAACCACAAAGTTGGTGGTTCAAGCTCACCAGTTGCTCCTTGGAAACCCTATATAGGGTCGCTTTGGGTCAGAACCAACTTGACAGCACTTAACAACAGAAATATAGATGGAAAACTCATTTGAGTATAACATATCCTCATATCAACTGATGTGAAAGAAATTAAACTATATTTTTGTGTTCTGAAAACACAGTCAAAACCAGTGAGGTCATTTTTTTTTTTTAAAGAGAAGATCATTAGTTTTACATTCAACAAATCTCAATGATTGCAATCTCCTCCATGCAACAACAGTTACCCCACTTTTTCTCTGTTGTTCCTATTTGCATTCTACTCACCTTTTCATCCCTTCTCAACTTTGTCTTTAGGGAAATGTTGCCATTGTGATTTTAAATGATTGACCATTCCTTGAAAAACATACTTTACTAGTGAGTTTCTTTCCAGACCTGAAGATTTGTCGAGGGCCATAGTCTTGGTTTCCTCTGGTCTCTTTCTGACAAACAGACTCATTGTTTTTGTTTCGATTTTTAAAAATTTGGGTTTTATTCCACATTTCCATCCACTCTTTCTGGAACTTTCAAATGTGATCCCTTTAAGAGCAGTTGGTAGTGCTATCTGGGCACCATCAAGTTCTTCTGTCCCAGAGTTGTGGAGACTGATATTCACTTGTTTCATTATTTCATTGGGCTGATTGATCCCAAGCATCTTCAATTCTCATCATTCTTATTTCTGCACATGGAAGACCAGTAGTTGTACCGTAGATGGCTAGTCATGAGCTTTTGAGATCCCAGACACTATTCACTAAATAGAATGTAGAAATTGTGTTTGTGGACTATGTTATGCCAATTGACCATGGTGTGCCTTGAGACTATGATTCTGAGCCCCCAGGGCCAGCAACTCATTGCCTTAATATGTTTGATGATATCTAAGAATAATTTTGCCTGCATATGCTCTACTACATTCATAGTTGTGTTTTCAGCAAAGGTACACATATCCTCTTGCAAACCTATATATATATATATATTTAACCATTTAATTTAACCATTTTTTTAACCACTAGAATTTAACCATTTCTGATGCTTGAGGTACTTTTAAATTTGGAGACAAAACCATACTCCTTGCTTAGAGTAGGGATCCAAAAGGATACTCAGAAGATAAAAATGGAGAAGTGAATGCAGAGAGGTGCATGAGTGCCCAGAGAAATCAAGAAGAAACACAAAAGTCAGTGTAAAGTATTCCTTGAAAAATTGTGCCTTTAGCACTTAAGAGTCGAGTCTAGGATTTAATGAGTACCTAGTGAAATCAAGGCTGATAGATGCATGGACTCGTGTCATGAACTAGAAGTTTATCTAAACTATATATATATATATATGATACTCTCATTCTTCCTCCCATACCTGTGTATCTGTCCATATATCTATTTGCAGACCACTGTTGTTCCAAGCTTGTGTATATAACATTATTTACTTATTCCCTTCAGTCCTTGCATGCCTCCCTGTATCTTCACCTGTCTTCATCATTCTTCTGCAATCCTACTTCTTCATTTATTTTGCCCTCCCCATCTCCTGATTTAACATGTATCCACTCTCTAGCCAGTGAATTACTCTCCCTTCACTTCCACCTCTAGTAACCATCAGAGAATGTTTCTTTTTTACATGAAAATCTTTTCTTGAGTTGTTACAATAGTGGTCTTATACAATATTTGTACTTTTGTGATTAATTGATTTCACTTAGCCTAATGTCTTCCATGCTCACTCACCATATGAGGTGTTTTGCAGATTCAGTGTTACTCTTTAATGTAGCATAGTATTCCATTGTGTGGCTGTACCAAAGTTTGTTTATCCATTCTTTCACTGATGGACAATTAGGTTGTCTCCATCCTTTTGCTATTATGAATAATACTGTGATGAACATCAGTATGCATATATCTACTCATGTTCTGGCTGTTATTTCTTGTGCATAGATATGAAGTAGAGGGATTGTTAGGTCAAATGGTATTTCTATTTGCAACTTTCTGAGAATGCACCATACCATTTTCCACAGTTGTTGAACCATTTTGCCATATCACTAGCAGTGTAGGAGGCTCAGTGTCTCTCCACATCTCCCAACATTAGCTGTTTTCTCTTTGTTTTAAACTTTGTTATTAATGCATCTCTCTAACGGCTAATAATCATGAACATTTCTTCATATGTTTGTTGGCTGCTAGAATATCTTCTAAGTGAAGTTCCTTATCATGTCTTATGCCCATTTTTTGAGTTCTTTGTCTTTTTCTTGTAGAGTTTTCTTTAAAGTTTTGAGATTAATCCTTTGACTAATATGTCATTGCAAAAAAAAAAATCTCAATTTTGGGGCTCTCTTCTGAAAATTTTAGCAAAATCTTTTGATGAAATAAAGTGTCTAATTTTTAGGAAACCCCAGTCATCTATTTTATCTTCTATTGTGTGTGTGCTTTTAGTTATGTTTGATAGTGTGTATTTTTGCCATGTATTACAGCCCCTAAGTTTTTCCCTGTGTTTTAATTGATGATCTTTACATTTAGGTCTTCAATCTGTTTAGAGTTAGTTTTTGTATACTGTATGACATATGGGTCTTATTTCATTTTTCTGCAAATGAATTTCAAGTTTTGTCAGCCTAAAAGGACTATCTCTTCCCATTTAATGTGTTTTTGCACTTTGCCAAAGATGATTGAGTGTATATGGATGAATTTACTTCTGGGTTTTCTATTCTGTTCCATTGACCTATTTATTTTTTATTATATCAGTACAAGGCTCTTGACGACTGTGACTGTATAATAGATTTTGAAATCAGGGTGTGAGACATTTCCAACTTTGTTCTTCCTAAGCAGTTTATTGGTTCTCTGAGGTCTCTTTCCTTCACATATAAAATTAATGATCAGTTTTCCATCTTCTGAAAGACTGATTTGAAATCTGAATTGGGATTGTATTATATCAATACAATGTTTTGGTTTAGTGTTGCCATTTCCACAACACTACCCATTGTTGTTGTTGTTGTTAGGTGCCATTGAGTGTGTACTGACTCATAGTGACCTTAGGCACAGTACAACATAACACTGCCCGATCCTGGGGCAACCTCACTACTGTTGCCATGCTTCAGCCCATCAGTGCTGCCACTTGGTAAATCCATCTCATTGGGAGTCTTCCTCTTTTTCTCTGATTCTCCACCTTACCAAACATGATATCCTTCTCCAGTGACTGCTCCCTCCTGACAATATGTCCGAAGTATAAGAGACGAAGTTTGGGCATGCTGGCCTCCAAGGAGCACTCTGGCTGCACTTCTTGCAACACAGATCTATTGGTTTTATGGGCAGCCCATGGCACTTTCAATATTCTCCTCCAACACCACACCTCAAAAGCATCAATTCTTCTATGGTCATCCTTATTCACTGTCCAGCTCTCACATGCATATGAAGTTATTGAAAATCCCATGGCTTGGGTCAGGTGCACCTTAGTCTTCAAGCTGATATCTTTGCTCTTCAACACTTTAAAAAAGTCTTGTGCATCAGATTGGCCTAATGCAATATGTTGTTTGATTTCTTGGCTGCTGCTTCCATGAGTGTTGATAGTTGATATAAGGGAAGACCAATTAATACCACTATTATTCCAATTTACACACCAACAACTAAAGCCAGTGAGGATGAAATAGAATAATTCTACCAACTTCTTCAATCTGAAATTGATCAAACATGTAATAAAGATATATTGGTCATTACTGGTGATTGGAATGCAAAGGTTGGGAGCAAAGAGGAAGGATCAGTAGTTGGAAAATATGGCCTTAGTGATAGAAATGATGTTGGAGATCACATGATAGAATTCTGCAAAGTCAATGATTTGCTCATTTCAAATACCTTCTTCAGACAGCATAAGAGATGACTATATACATGGACTTCGCTAGATGAAATACATAGAAATCAAATTGACTAAGTCTGTGGAAAAAGACAATGGAAAAGCTCCGTATCATAAGTGAAAACAAGGCCAGGCAGGGGCAGACTGTGGAACAGACCATCAATTACTCATATGCAAATTCAAACTGAAGCTGAAGAAAATGAAAATAAGCCCACAAGAACCAAAATATGACCTTGAATATATCCCACCTAAATTTAGAGATCATCTGAAGAACAGATTTTATATATTAAACACTAAAGACCAAAGATCAGAAGAGTTGTGGGATGACATCAATAACATCAACCCAGAGAAACAGTTACGTCAGAGATGGAGGCAGAGATGATGACGTGGCGAGAAAGAGCGGCTGGGGACTCTAGACCCAGAGAGGAAGAGGGGCTGTGTGCTGATGACCAGAGGGCAGGTTTGCAGGGTATGTCCTTGGTTGGTTGATGATGCATTGAGGTGGTTGTAACCATGGCAATGTAACATTATACGATAGGATGAATGTAAAACTAATGTTCTCCCATGTAAACTATCACATTATTCACAATAAAACATTAAAAAAAAAAAAAGAAAAAAAGAACATCTTACAGGAAGAAAGCAGAAAGTCATTAAGAAGACAAGAAAGAAGGAAATCGTCAAAATGGATGTCAGAAGAGACACTGAAACTTGCTCTCCAGTTTAGAGATGCTAAAGCAAATGGAAGAAATGAGGAGGTACAAGATCTGAACAGGAAATTTCAAAGATCAGCTCGAGAGGATAAAGTCAAATATTACAACAAAATGTGCAAAGATCTGGAGTCAGAATACCAAAAAGGAAGAACATGCTCAGCATTTCCTATCCATAAACATAGTATATTTGCTAATTTTTGTTTATGTCTCTTTTGTTTTTTTTGTAGTAGTGTTTTGTAGTTTTATTTGTATAGGTCTTTTGTTTCTCTGGTTAGATTTATTCTGATGTATTTCATCTTTTGGTGGCTATGTGGCACTATGGAATAAAGCACTGGACTACAAGGTTGCTTCGAATAATAAGGTCAGTGGTTCACTAGCCACTCCTTGGAAACCCTATACAGGGTTGTTATGAGTCAGAACCATCTTAACAGCACTAAATAGTCAATGGGTTTGTTTTCCTGATTTCCTTTCCAGAGCTGTCTTTATTAGTGAAGAGAAATCCAACTCATTTTTGCATATTGATCTTGTAGCCTGCCACCTTGTTGAATTTTTCAGTGAGTTCCAATAATTTTCTTGCCAATGATTTGTTAAATTTATTAATCCTGTCAAGAAAATATGTCTTGATTTTTTTCATCGTTTTTCTGTTTTCTGATTCACTTATTTCTGCTCTAATCTTTATTGTTTCTTTTCTTCTGTTGACTGTAGGCTTACTTTTATGAACTTTTTCTAATTTTTTGAGATGATGTGCTAATGAGTATGTTTTCCTTTTGGGATATGTACGCTTATTGCTGTAAATTACCCTCTAAGTACTTTTTTAGCTGTGTCACACAGGTTTTGGTATATTGTGATCTCATTTTCATTTGATTCAAGGAATTTTTTTTTTCTTAATTTCATTTTTTTCTGTAATCCAATAGCTCTTAGCAGGGCGTTATTCAATTCCCATATATTTTATTTTGTTTCCTTGATCTTTTTGTAGATTTCTAATTTTGTAGCACTGTGATCAGAGAAGATGCTTTGTAGTATTTTGATGTTTGAAAATTCATTGAGGCTTGTTTTGTGGTCTAACATATAGTCTATTCTGGAGAATGTTTTATGTGCACTGGAAAAGAATATGTATTGTGCTATTGTTGAATTGAGTGCTCTGTATAAATCTGTGAGGTCAAGTTGGTTGTGTTGTTTAGTTCTTCTGTATCTTTGTTGAGTTTCTAGTTTTTCTGTTCTTTCTCAAAAGTGGTGTATTAAAGTCTCCTAATAGTACTATACATCTATCTATATCCTTTTTTTTTTTCTATTACAGTTTGATTTTTATATTTTGAGTGTTTTTTTTTTTTTTTTTATATTGGGAACATAGATATTTATTATGGTTATGTCATCTTGTCCAATTTACCTTTTAATCATGGGATAAAATCCTTCTTTGTCTCTTATGATGGTTTTTACCTTAAAGTCTATTTTATCAGAAATTAATATTTCCACTCCTGATCATTTTTTATTGCCATTAGTGTGATATATATTTTTGCATACTTTGATTTTAATCTATCTTTGTTTTTGTGTGTAAGATGTGTCTCTTTTAGACAACAAATGGAAAGATTTTGTTTTCTTCTTCATTCTGCTATCTTTGTCTCTTGAAAAGTGCATTTAAACCATTGATATTCAGTATAATTCTTAATAGGTATGAAATGATTATAGTTATTTTGCTGTGTTGTGTTTTTCTTGTGGTGTGGCTGGTTTCTTTATTTCCACATAATTCTCTGAGCTAAATGTATTTGTGTGTGTGTTTTCTTGTCAGTTTCTTCATTGCCTTTGTTTTAATATTTACTAAATCCTTATGGTTTTCTCTTTTCTTGATCTGCTATGAAAGTATACTAATTTCTGTGAAGTTACCTTTAAACTTATTAATTTGTTCCCCAGTTCTTAAGCAGTCTCTTTTGTCTTGAAATCTACTTGGCTTCCTCACCATTTGAAAGTTCTGTAACTACACTTTTCCTTCTTTTTACCGTGTAGTAGTCTTCATTTTAAGGAGCTCTGGTAGCGTAGTGGTTACCAGTCTTACTGCCAACCGCAAGGTCAGCGAAGCTACCAGCCATTTTGTGGAAAAAAAGAGGAGCCTTTCTGTTCCTGTAAAGATTTACAACCTCAGAAACCCTATACAGGGTCCCTATGAGTCAGAACCGACTCCACGGCACACAATCATCACCAGTCTTCATTATAAATTGATATATGTTTCCCTATTTTCAGTCTTGTAGTTTATTTTAGGAAGTCCTGGTGTGGCGTTGTGGGTTAATGCGCTAGACTGCAAGTCAGTTTTATTCACAAGGTTGGCAATTTAAGCCCTCCAGACATTCCTTGGAAACCCTATACAAGGTTGCTATCCATCGGAACCGACTTGATGGCACTTAATAACAACTTTATTTTAATTTTGGATGCTTCTATACATATACTTAATTCTGGGTAGTGTTGCTGTGTATGCCAATCTCAAGTGGTTGTGTGCTGTTGTTACGTCTTAGTCCAAAGAACTACTTTTAGAATTTTTTTTGTAAAGATGGCCTCGTTATTACAAATTCCTTTTATTTCTCTTTATCTAGAAATGTTCTTATATCACTATCATATTTGAGGGACAGTTTTTCTGGATATATTATTCTTGTTTGGCAATATTTTTCATTCAGGAATTTGTATATGTCTCGCCATTACCTTCTTGCCTGCAGATTTCTGCTGCGAAATCAGTGTTTAATCTTACTGATTTCTTCTTCCTGGGTATCTCTTTGGTTTTCCAGATATGCTCTCAGGAATCTTTTCTTGTTTTTGATTTTGGAGAGTCTGATTATGATATGTCTTGGTGATTTTCTTTTTGGGTCTATCCTAATTAGAAATTATTAAGCTTCTAGAAGGCTTACCTTCTTATTTTTTATGATGTTGGGGAAATTCTCTTCCAACAGCTCTTTGACTAGCTCTTCTGTGCTTATCTTTGCCTCTTCCTAGTTTGGAATTCAGCTCCCTTGTAAGTTATTCCTCTTTATGTCTTCCCACATGAATCTAAGGTATTGTTCAGATTTTTTTCTGATTGTTTTTCTAATTTCTAATAATATTGATTGATTTATCTTCAAGTTTAGTAATTTGGGCTTCAATTGATTCAAATCTACACATTTTCCCTTTCAATGTACTGTCCATTTCTGAAATCTCAGTATAAATCTTTCAGATTTTTATTTGCATGTTTTGTATTGTCTCTAATCCTTTATCTATATTACTTGTTTCCCTGAATTCTTCCTTGTTTTCTTCACATTTCTGTGAATCATTTGGAGTTACCTAAATATCCAACTCTTGAATTCTTTTTCAGGTAGTTCCAATGCCTTTTATCTTTTAAAATGTTTTCTAGCTCTGCCTCTTGATCACTTGTTTGAGCCATTCTGTCTTCTTAATGTGAACAGAAATTGCTAGTTTTGAGACATTGTTATATTTGTATAAAGTATGTTCACCAAATGCCTCCTGGTGGGTTTGATTAGGGGATGAACTTGTGCATCATTCTCTGTTTGCTGTTCATATACTTCAGTTTAAGATGTATTTAGCTGATGTGGATTGTTATCAAGGATCCCATAAATAGCAGCTGGTATTGAATCTTGCCTAATATGTGGGGTTTTAAATGATGCAGTTGTTTCTGGGCTGTATGGACATAGTTACTGCCTCCTACGAATCGGGCTGCGAACCTTAAGGTCAGCGGTTCGAAACTACCAGCCGCTCCGCGGGAGAAAGAGGAGGCTTTCTACTCCCGTAAAGATTTACACCCTCGGAAACCCTGTACAGGGTCGCTATGGGTCGGAACCGACTCGACGGCACTTAA
>NW_006408609.1:5255973-5262022 GCF_000296735.1 Chrysochloris asiatica | reverse complement strand
CTTCTCCAGCGACTGGTCCCTCCTGACAATATGTCCAAAGTATGAGAGACAAAGTTTGGCCATCTTGGCCACCAAGAAGCACTCTGGCTGCACTTCTTCCAACACGGATCTATTGGTTCTTTTGGCAGTCCATGACACTTTCAGTATTCTCCCCCAACACCATAACTCAAAAGCATCAATTCTTCTATGGTCTTCCTTATTTACTGTCCAACTTTCAGTACATAATACAGAGTTGAATTGTATTTCAAAACAAAGGTAGTAAATGATGTGAGTCTGCAATGTAAAAAGACAAGAATGGTAATCAGACACACTGGTTGAGCAGAATCCAGAACATAACTCTGTACTTACCCTCTATGTACTTTCATCATTGTTGATCTTAGTTGCCACCCACCACATTGATTCTGACTCATAGCATACCTGTGTATACAGAGTAGTTCTACTGTTATCCAGGCTGTAATCTTAAGGAAGTATATTGCCAGGCTTCTCTTCTGAGACACCTGAGGTGGATTCAAACTGCCAACAGTTGCTGCTGTTTCTGTTAAGTGCCATCGAGTTGTTTCCAACTCATAGCAAGCAGTCCTGTATGAGGTTTCCCAGGAGCGACTGGTGGATTTGAACCACCGACCTTGCTGTTCAAACTGACCTTTCAGTACAGTGCATTATCCTGCAGTGCCACGCTACCAATCAAGACCATTTGTGTTTGCAGCATTGTTGTTGTTTTGTTGTTGTTAAATGCCATGGAGTCTGTTGTGACGCATAGTGACTGTAGGATTTTTGAGGCGCACATGGTGAGCTTGAACCACTGACTTTGAGGTTCAAACTGACTTGCAGCATTAGTGAGGCTTTATTAATCAGCCATATATGCTTTGGATCTATTCAATATAAGAGAAATGTGAAATATTCAGTAGTGGTAAATAATACTTAAGATTGTCTTTTGTATTTTTCTTCTGTTCTCATTTTGAATCAGAAAGGGGCAGAGCAATTTCTTGTAATTTGAATTTAAAATAACTTTTCTTGCCTTAATATATTTTCAGATATTCAGTAGGTATCACAAACACCCTGGTATCTGAGCTTTGGTTATTATTTTATGTCTTTAATGATAAACCCACGAGAACAAAAACAATGGAGAGTTGATCGCTAATGATCATCAACTCCGTCTTGTTCTCACAGACTCCTTGTGCCTCTGTTTGTGAATATTAGGTATATAATATTGTAGAATAGGTGTGGTAGACATTTTTCTTGTAAAGCACGAGAGAGTAGCTATTTTAGGTTTTGTTGGCAATATGAGTTCTGTCACAACAACTTAAGTTGGCCTTTGTTGTTGTTAAGTTCCATTGAGTTAGTTCCGAATCATAGCAACCCTGTATAGGGTTTCCAAGGAAGCGCTGCTGAGTTTGAACCACCGACCTTGTGTTTCAATCCGACTTTGTGGTCCAGTGCTTTATCCCACAGTGCTACACCAGGACTCCAAGATGGCCTTTGTATTAGGGTGAAAGTGGCCTTAAATATATGCAAATGAGTGAGCAGAACTGTGTTCCAATAAAGCTTTATTTGTGGACATGAACATTTAAATTTCTTGTCATTTTCTCATGTTCTGAAATATTACTCTTTAAGTAAAATTTTCCTGCCATTCAAAAATGGGAAGTAATTCATAACTATGGGACAAAAATGGGAGTGCAGTGTCTCTGTGGGACAAGCACAGGACAATAAACCACTATGGCACTTTGAGCTCACAAGCTGCTCCAGGGATGAAAGATGAGACTTTCTATTTCTGTAAATAGCCTCAGAAACCCTATACAGGATTGCTATGAATAGGAAACAACTTGATGGCACTTAACAACAACAAAAAGGGAGTATAAAAGCAGATGGTTGTCCAGATTTGGCTTGTGAGTTGTAGCTAGTTAAACCTATACGGAATTGAAGGCAGAAAGTGTTTGGATGGACCAAAGGCAGATGGAACCAGAAGATGGATGTTTTCCTCCTACTAACCTCCAGTGATGTTACTCCAACTTCATCATTCCTCATCTATTCTTTCATGAACATTTAGAGTGTGTCTAGGAACCGTGGTGTAGCTCGGTAGGATAAGCACTGAACTGCTAACCACCATGTGGGTGGTTCATACACAACTAGCGCTCCTCAGAAACCCTATACAGGATCATTATGAGTCAGAACCAATTTGACTGTACCTAAAAACAAGAAGTATGTGCCAGCCGATGTATAAGGCTCTTTATGTCCCAGTCTGTCTTAACTAAGGCCATGTTGTTGTTGTTAAATACTGTTGTGTTGGTTCTGACCCATAGCAACCCTGTGTAGGGTTTCCAAGAACTGGATGGTGAGCTTGAACCACTGACCTTGTGGTTCAAATGACTTTGCCGTCCAGCACATTAGCCTACTATGCCACACCAGGACTCCTAAATACAGCCGTGGTCCTTAAGAAATCCTGAAATTGACTGATTGTGAGGGTTGGAAATGTAAAGGTAGACGTTTTTTAGCAAGGAGGGGAGTGATTAACTTTGCAGTCTAGGAGGGGACCATCAAGGGAGAAGAGCAGAGAGTGGGATCCTATCCAGAGAAGCAGTGATGCCTGAGACGGAGGCAGAGAAATGATGTGGAGAGATGGAGCAGCTGGGGACTTTAGGCCCAGAGAGGGAGAGGGACTGTGTGCTGATGACTGAGGTGGGGGGCTTGGTGGGTGGGCAGGCTTGCAGGGTATACACTTTGGTTGGTGGATGATGCATGGAGAGGATTGTAACCATGGTAATGAAACCATACACGATAGGATGAATGTAAAACTAATGTTCTCCCATGTAAACTATCATATAATTCACAATAAAACATTAAAAAAAAAAAAATCCTGAAGTTGAGACTGCTACACAGTGTGCCAAGATCCTAAAAGGCTGTCTAGAGCTTTGTGAGAAAGTTAATCTGGCAGGTAACCTAAGGAGAGTATTAATAGACTTGAGTGTGTGATTACCATGTGGAGAAGCACATGCAATCCTGGAAATAAGGTGTAATAAATGGGTATTTCTGGTTAGAGACTAATAGAAACATGCTTATGATTGAAGTATAGAGATAGAAAGACAATTCTGGAAATGGGGTTGGAGGCTTTCTTGAGAAAGGTTCAGTCACGGAAAGAAGACAATCAAGACCCATTAAGACGTTTTATAGTGAGTTAATGTTATTCAAACTATAATACATGACCTCTCAGAAGATATTATTAAAGGTGAAATGACCAAAGGCAGAGAAAGCACTTTAGGGTCAAAATAGTGAGAGCATGAACAACAGGAATTTTCAGTAGCTATGACATAAGAGAGACTGAGTTAGATTTGACAATTAGATTGGGCCTGGGGGAATAAAGAGAAAGAAGAAGCCATTACGAGAGGTTTGAATTTGGAATTTGGAAATGTGAGTCAAAAGTAAAATACCCCAAAATAAATGTCAACCTTGGTTATTTTTCAGACTGTACAAGAGAAGATTTTCCTTCATGTATTTTTATTTTTGTTTTTACAAAAGTTGAGGACTTTGGCAGTGATTTTGCCAGATGGGATTTTGTTTTGTCCTACTTATTTGGGCTAGTGTAAATTTAAACTTAACTATAGATTTGCAAGTTTTGATTTAAAAATATGAATTCAACTCCTATGTGGATGCTTTCTATTGGAGAGTTCAGATAGTTCTTCCCTGTTATATAGAGAATATAGAAACAGGGATATAGAATATAGAAATATCAGACATTTCATCAAAAGCAAGAGCAAATTCACAATTCTATTCAAGAAAAAACAATCTACCTTGTGTCAGGATATAGCAAGGCCCGTATTTATATCATGTTGTTGTTAGGTGCCTTTGAATCATTTCCAACTTTTAACAACTTCGTGTACATCTGTTGAATTTTGTAGGGCTCAATTAATGTTAAATGAATTAAATTGGCCTGCTATTGACATTTATACTGAATAATAACTACATAATTCATGATACTTATTCCCAAAATATTCGTAAATTCAGAGTAAACTTCCTGTTCAAGTCAAGGATCTTTCTTCCAGAATAAGAAGAAATACTGAATGAAGTTGGGGAAGACTTTAATATGAATTAATTATTCAAATTAAACTTTCTCCCTTTATCAATTTGAGGCTTAGGAAATAAGGCTAATCTGCCAGCAAATAAAGATATAGGGGAGACAGTTATATGATATTCTCTGCTCCATACACAATTACTCATTGGCTCCTTTTCCCTAGTCCTCAAACAGAATTATCTATATTGTTCTTGATGTAAGAGTGAGAGAGTGGAGTCAGTATTTCAGCAATATGAAACAAATATTTGGATGGACAGTGAGAGGTGATAGGGCCAATACCTGAAGTTTTGAATTGGTTTTATTTTGTCTGTTTCATGTCACTGCCATGATGTGAGACCACATCGTTGATGACATTTAAAAGCATATGGAAAGGTAGACGTTTTGTAGCAAGGAAGGGAGTAATTAACTTTTCAGCCTAGGAGCGGAGGTCCCTGGGACCATCAAGGGAGAAGAACGGAGAGCAGGATCCTACCCAGAGAAGCAGTGAAGTCAGGGATGAAGGCAGAGACGATGACGTGGAGAGATGGAGCAGCTGGGGACTTTACACCCAGAGAGGGAGAGGGGCTGTGTGCTGATGACTAGGGGGCAGGCTTGCAAGGTATACCCTTTGGTTGGTTGATGATACATAGAGGGGATTGTAACCATGGCAATGTAACCATATACTATAGGATGAATGTAAACTAATGTTCTCCCATGTAAAATATCACATAATTCACAATAAAACATTTAAAAAAAAAAAAGCATATGGACTCTGAGCCATGACATCACTACTGTCAGTGAGGCTGACCGCTACAAAATCTGGTTGTTTTTTTTTGTGTGTGTAGAGTTCTTTATCTTGGTTATCAAGCAATATATGAGTAATGAGGTTGTTGTTGTTAAGTGCTGTCAAGTTGGTTCCAACCCTTAGTGACCCTGTATAGGGTTTCTGAGGAACAGCTGATGAGCTTGAACTGCTGACCCTGTAGTTCAAAGTGACTTTGCAGTCCAAAGCATTAACCCATAGAGCCACACCAGCAATAATAATTAGATGAATATGCATTAAATTTAAGGAGCCCTGATATTGTAATGGATTACGAGTTTGACTGATAACCACAAGATCAGCAGCTTGAATCTGCCGCTCACTCCACAGAAGAAAGATGAGACTTTCTGCTAACGTAAAGACTAACAGCCTTGGAAATCCTATAAAGGATTTTCATTATGAGTTGGAACCAACTCAACAGCACCCCATCACTATACATTGAATTTGAATTTACAGTGTAGGAATAACAAGAAAAGTACTCATTTATTGTATATTTTTAGAAATAAGAGATACAAAGTCTACTCACTTAGAATTCACTCTTTCTTAATTTTTACACTACTTTTACAGTTTAACTTTTATATTTTCCTTTAATTCAATTTCCACTGTCTCTTCTCCTAACATCAAATCCTTTTACTTCGAGTATTTACTATATTCTGTAACTGAGAACATATATTGAAAAGCATGTCCCTGGTATTAGAAGTTCCTGTATAAAATTCATCATAGTTTTGTTCTTAGGCAAGTAAATTGCATAATTATTGATAAAGGGGCTCTCATTCTCATAATGTCTGTGAGCTCAGGAGGGAGTATTTTGTTGATGAGGCACATATAAATGACCAGGACTCTACAAAGTATCATAATGACTCTATAATAGAAACATACATACTATAAAAGAAAATACAGTAGACTTAGTCTCCTTTACTTGGCATTATAATTCTCTAGCTCATTATCCTATCTCAATATTTTTCAATATCTTCAATTTCAATTCCATGTGAAAGTTATATATATATATATATGGAACTCTGGTAGTGTAGTGGTTATGAATCGGGCTTTGAACTGCAAGGTTAGCAGTTCGAAACTACCCGCTGTTCCATGGCAGAAAGATGAGGCTTTCTGCTCCGGTAAAGATTTACTATGCATAGAGTTTTCAGTGACTAGCGATTCGGAAGTAGTTTGTCACTCTTTCT
>NW_006408609.1:5199735-5251978 GCF_000296735.1 Chrysochloris asiatica | reverse complement strand
CTACTCCCGTAAAGATTTACACCCTCGGAAACCCTGTACAGGGTCGCTATGGGTCGGAACCGACTCGACGGCACTTAACAACAACAACAATAGGGTGAGGCAAAAAGAGAGAACACACAAGGGAGAGAAAGAAAATTAACAAAGAAGTAAAAATCAGTGAATGAATAAAATAGTAAAGATTAAAAAGCAGTTAACAGCCAGAAAAGGAATACAAAACCAAAGAGAGAAAAAGGGAGGGGAAAATAAAGAAACAGAGACAAATAAAAGAGAGAAAATAAAAAGAAAGTAAAACAACTAAACAAAATTAGGGAAAGGAATGATTAAGGGAAAGAGACCAGAGAGGAGTAAAGAAAAACAAACAGAAAAAAAAAAAAAGAAAGAAAAGAAAACAAAGAAACTGCAGTGGTTGAGACAGTGCAGGTCTGGAGCAGGCTACACTTGATTCTTGGTACTGGAGTTAGTCCAGCTATTTACGCACTCCCTTTGATGATACTCCAGCTGCCTGGAGAGCAGGAACTTCCCTGAGAGTGTCCACAGGTGGAGACTAACAACACCTGTGGTTACCAGGGTACTGTGGAGTACAAGAAACATTTTTGCAACTTTCCACCAATAAGTGGTATGCTTTTGTGCCACCTATTGGCCACTTATGGAGCTCTGGTAGTGCAGTGGTTATGAATGGACTGCTAACCTCAGGGTCAGCAGTTCGAAACTACCAGCTGTGGCAGATAGATGAGGTTTTCTGCTCGCATATATATTTACAGCCTTGCAAACTCTATGCAGGGTCGCTATGAGTTGGAACTGACTCCATGGCACATAACAACAACAACAACATTGGCCACTTGCCTTCAAAGTCACTTTAAAAGGTTCAAGATGGCCATGTTACACCAGCATAGATCACTAATTTCCTTTCTTCTGCCCCTCCCCCACAATGTTTCTGTTCGGCTGCTTCTACTAGTGAAGGCTAGTCCATGGCTGACCATGGCTGGCTCTGCAGATTTGGAGCAAGGCCTGCTGGAACAGGGTTAATGAAGAGTCCTCCTCCTTCTCCTTTAATGCAGCTCACACTGTGGTGTTCACTTCCAAGCTGCTTTGAGCAGTTAGAGAGCTAGAACTTTCCTGGGAGTATATGTGGGTAGGGAGTAGCCACCCATCTGGTCACCAGGAGAGTGTGGTGAACAAGAGAAAAATCACACTTTTACCTCTGTGAGCCATCTGTCTGTTTCTGCAATGACAATATCTTTTCTTATCTCTGAAGTCCCTCACAAAAGCTCAGTTTATGTAGACTGTGCCACATCTGTTTGACCCGCACAGGTCACCAATCTGTCTCTTTTTGTCATGTCTGTTCAGCTTCCTCTCCTAATGAGCATTAACTCTACTTTAATCCTTCATCCAAAGCTCAGGGTTCAAGAACTATCTGAATGTGTTTCAATTGGATTTCTTATCTTTGCTGGAGAGGATCCACATAAGCCTTTCTTCGTAGTCTGTCATCTTGCTGCTTCTCCATTTATGAGCTTTTACGAACCCACGTGCTACTCATCAAAATTGTTGTTATTAGGTGCCATTCAGTCAGTACTGACTCATAGTGACCCTATGTACAACACAACGCAATACTGCCTGGTCCTGGGCCAACCTAACAATTTTGCCACACTTGAGCCTATTGTTACTGCCACTTGGCCAATCCATCTCGCTGAGATTCTCCTCTTTTTCTCTGACCCCTTCACCTTACCAAGCATGCTATCCTTCTCCAGCGACTGGTCCTTCCTGACAACATGTCCAAAGTATGAATGATGAAGTATGCCCATCCAGGCCTCCAAGGAGCACTCATCTAAGTAGGATGTAGAATTTTGTTTTTCTGGACTACTCTATGCCAATTGACCATGGTGTCCCCTGAGACTATGATTCTGAGATCCAGACACAGCATTTTGTTGCCTAAAAAATGTTTGGTAATGTCTAACAAATTTTCAACATTTTGTCTCCTATATGCTTCACCACATTCATAGGTATGATTGCAGCAATGGTAAATACCCATATACAAGTATAAGTGAGGGAATTTTTAATGTAACAAATTTCAGCCCATTTATTTCTGTCAATTTATGTATAACTGCTGAATCATTTCTTAGTTTTTCTTCTAAACTTTGAGGTGCTCTGGGTGTGTTGTGGTTGCAAATTGGCAAGCATACACTGACAGAGAACTTTCAGAGGTTCAAGCCAGATTCAGAAGAGGCCATGGAATGAGGGATATCACTGCTGATGTCCGATGGATCTTGGCTGAAAGCAGAGAATATCAGAAAAATGTTTACCTATACTTTATTGACTACGCAAAGGTTTTTGGTTTTGTGGATAATGACAAGCTATGAACAGCATTGTGAAGTATAACTATTTCGGAACACATAATTGTGCTCATGAGGAATCTGTACCTGGAACAAGAGGCAGTTGTCCAAACAGAGCATGGGAACACTGAATGGTTTAATATTAAGAAAGGTGTGCGACAAGGTTGTATTCTTTCACCATATTCAACCCGTATGCTGAGCAAATAATCCCAGAAGCTGGGTTATATGAAGAAAAACGTGGCATCAGGATTGGAGGAAGACTCATTAACAACCTGCTATATGCAGATGATACAACCTTACTTGCTGAAAGTGAAGAGTACTTAAAACATTTACTGATGAAGATCAAAGAGCACAGCCTTCTGTATGGATTACATCTTAATGTAAAGACAACAAAAATCCTCACCATCGGACCAATAAACAACATTCTTATCAATGGAGAAAAGATTTAAGTTGTCAAGTATTTCATTCTTCTTGGATCAACTATCAATACTCATGAATGCAGCAGTCAAGAAATCAAACGATTTATTGCATTGGGCTTGATGACTAACATACGCCTGACCCAAACCATGGTATTTTCAATAACCTCATATGCATGCGAAAGCTGGACAGTGAATAAGGAAGACCGTAGAAGAATTGATGCTTTTGAGTTCTTGTGTTGGAAGAGAATATTGAAAGTGCCATGGACTGCCCAAAAAAAACTAATAAATCCATTTTGGAAGAAGTGCAGCCAGAGCGCTCCTAAGAAGCCAAGATGGCAAAACTTCATCTCTCATACTTCAGACATAAAAAGGTAGAATGGAATCAAGATTTTTCTGAAGACATTAAGACGGAATGAACAATCACCTTAAGATGCCTTTTAATCTTTAAAACTTAAACCAAAATTATCTTCTGAAGTCCAAGGTCACTTAGCTTTACTTGCTCTGCATGCTGGGAAGCCTAGTGTTCTGTCTCGTGCTCTGGCTCTTGGTTCTGCTGCTGCCACTGCTCCTATGCTTCTCCTCTGGTATCACAGATTTCAGTCCTGGGTTTCCACCACTTTTTTTTCTTCTCGGCAGGGAGAGACCAATAACACTATTATGCTGCTTCTCCTGAAGTTCTTTTTGGTATTGTGACTTTGTGTATTTCTTCCATCTTCTTTTGATGGTTACTGGTTTTCAATTTTATGCCCATTGGATGTTTTATTATTTCAACTAGAATCCTGAGGCTTTCTCCAGTTCTTTTTTTTTTAGTTTTTATTGTGAATTATGTGATAGATTCCATGGGAAAACATTAGCTTCATTTTCATCCTATCGTATTTCATTTCATTGCCATGATTACAATCTCCTCCATGCCTCATCAAACACTCAAAGGGTACACCTGATAAGCTTGCCCCCTCAGTCTTCAGCACACAGCCCCTCTCCCTCCCTTTCTCCAGTTCCTTTGCTTGAGAAATGCTGAGGTTGTTCTTCCTTCTTAGTTTTATAGCCAGGTTTTTTGCACATTTCATTTGTCTACTCAAGCTGCTGTTTGGTATGTTCTCTTCAGTTCTTTGCCTTCACATTTTCTATTCCTTTAGTAACTCTGTGTTTGACAGCAAATTTCAGAGTCTCTTCTGAAATTTATTTTTGTTTTTTCTTTCTTTCTTGCCTTTGTTTCTTTATGCATGATGTCCTTGATGTCATCCCATAACTTGTATGGTCTTCTGTCATTAATATTAAATGCATCAAATCTATTCTTGAGATGGTCTTTAACTTCAGGTGAGATATACTTAAGGTTGGTTATACTTTGACTCTTGTGGACATGTTTTAGTTTTGGGGGGTTCAACTTGAACATGGACTGCCAAAAGAACCAATAGATCTATTTTGGAAGAAGTGCAGCCAGAGTGCTCCTTGGAGGCCAGAATGGCTAAGCTTCGTCTCTCATACTTTGGACATATTGTCAGGAGGGAACAGTCGCTGGAGAAGGATGTCATGCTGGGTAAGATGGAGGGTCAGAGAAAAAGAGGAAGACCCCAACGAGATAGATCAGCCAGGTGGCATCATCGATGGCATCAAGTGTGGCAGCAGTAGTGAGGTTGGCCCAGGATCGGACATTGTTTTGTTCTGCTGTGCATGGGGTCACTATGAGTTGGTTCCAACTTGATGGCACCTGACAACAAAAACAACAACTTGAACTTGCATAAGAGCAACTGATGGTTCATTCTGCAATGGGCCCCTGGTGTTGTTCTGGTTAATGATAATGAGTTTCTTCATCACCTCTTTCCACAAATGTAGTGGATTTGATTCCTTTGTATTTTATCAGGAAAGGTTCACACGTAGAGTCTTCACTTATGTTGTTGAAAGACGGTATTTTTAATGAGTAAGTAAGTACTGATCTTGTAAAAACCTATTATAAGATCTCCAGTATTGTTTCTGTCATGGGACATGGAAGGGAAGAACTCAGAACCTTTGAGAATCTGTGAGAGAATGTCCAGGAAAGTTATAAGCAAAGGGAAGGTAAAAGAAGAGTGGACTGCATTATGGAAATCACGTAGATAAGAAATCTAAATTTTATCCCAAGCACAATGGGTATATACTCTTAGTGAGTATCCACAGTTGATAGTGAGACAAGAATAAAGAATAAAACAAGAAAAGTTTACCAGGGAACTAAGGTATCAATTGTTGTTGTTGTTAAGAACCTTCTAGTCATTTGTGAGCCACACTGTATAGGATTTTCTAGGAGTCGCTGGTGGATTTGAGGTGCCAACCTTTTGGCTAGCAGTCTAGTACTTACCCTATAGTGCCACATCAGTTGTTGTTGTTGTTGTTGTCAGGTGCCATCGAGTTGGAACTGACTCATAGCGACCCCATGCACAGCAGAACGAAACAATGTTCGATCCTGGGCCAACCTCACTACCGCTGCCACACTTGAGTCCATCAATGATGCCACCTGGCTGATCCATCTCATTGGGGGTCTTCTTCTTTTTCTCTGACCCTCCACCCTACCCAGCATGACATCCTTCTCCAGCGATTGTTTCCTCCGGATAATATGTCCAAAGTAGGAGAGACAAACCTTAGCCATCCTGGCCCCAAGGAGCACTCTGGCTGCACTTCTTCCAAAACAGATCTATTGGTTCTTTTGGCAGTCCATGGCACTTTCAGTATTCTCCTCCAACACCACAACTCAAAGGCATCAATTCTTCTATGATCCTCCTTATTCACTGCCCAGCTTTCACATCCATATGAGGCTATTGAAAACACAATGGCCTGGATCTGGCGCACCCTAGTCCTCAAGCTGACATCTCTGCTCTTCACATCAGTTAGAATGGAGGAAAATAGCTAAAGTGGGGATGAATGGAGGAAGTACCTAGGGTTGTTACGAAAACAATTAAGTTTCCAATATATATTGTAAGGCAAAAAGTTAGTGAACAATTGACAGAATCTCTGTACCCATTGAACTCCCATAGTCCTTTCTTTCTTTACTCTGGATTATACTTGTATTTTACTCTCCTTGAATAGTTATATGTACTTGTTTTATGACTTGGATTTATATTATGCTAGCTCATTTCAGTGGTAGCTTCTAACTCACTTGTTATTGCATATGTTGTTGTTGGATGCTGACAGGTTCCAACCCATAGTGACCCTGAATAGGGTTTCCAAGGAGTGACTGGTAAGCTTGAACTGTTGATTTATGATTCAAACGACTTTGTAGTTCAGTGTGTTAATCCACTTAGTAAGTAGCATAGGACCTTATACGTAAGGAATGTTTAATAAATATTATCTGAATTAAATGAAAATGATCTACTTAATCAACTTTTTGTCTCTGCTTGTTCTAGACAGAAAAAAACTCCTATTCCCTTGGTTTTGCTGAATTCATCCATGCTATTGTTGGTGTTAAGTGCTATTGAGTCAGTTCTGACTAATCGCAACCCTGTATAGGGTTTCCTAGTAGTGCTTGGTGAGCTTGAACTGGCGACCTTGCAGTTCAAAATTGACTTTGCAGTCAGTCTAGTGCATTAACTCAGTGCCACACCAGAACTCCTCCATAGTGCCTACATATTAAAAATGGTTCAGCATTTCCTGAATACACATAATTTAAGTATTTTGTAGTTTGGGCTACCTCCTATCTATATTTGTGTGCTTAAATGTTATTTCTCACTGAAGAATAATCTTATAATATATACCTTGTATCATAATTATTAATAAGCCAATCTGATGAAAGGGAAACCCTGTTTCTTCATGTTGACTTTAAAACCTTCAGAAAAATAAATATACTTATATGTTTGTTAAGTTTCCTATTATATCATGACATGAAAAGAAAGTACCAGTGTTTATTGTTTTTTATTTAATTATGTTAGTTGTCATGAATAGTTGATATTCTTTTAACAATCACCTTAAAAGAAGAATGTATTCGATTGTGTTCAGTATATTTTTTATAAAGACTGTCACACAGATTATTTTATTTAAAGTGTATGAAATAAGTTTTGAGGATATGAAAAGTTAGTAGTAAAAACATTTTTCTATGAATTAAAGTGTTATATATATTTTAATAAAATGAATAGTCAAATGCTAGTGACATTTCTGTCTTTTTCTTTTTTATAGGATTAAAACATTTTCTTTGTGGAATATCCTATGCCAACTAAGCTAGTGACATTTCAAAATCTTAAAAAGCATATATTTTATTCTAAAACAAACAGTACAGAATTTAAAATGTGGGGAGTGATAAATCAGAAACCAATCTATGTACTAATGCTGGTGCTTTCTGAGTCAAATAAATAAAAAATATATATTTAAAAGTAGTTTAAGTTCTATTATAATAGAAATGTGATCATGATTCCCAGATGTTCTCATTTCCTATTTTTCCATAAGGTTGATGACCACCAGGGAGAGATGGAGGTAACAAACATTAGAACTTGATAGCAGTAATGCTCAGTTTAAGGCAAGAATTAAGTTTCTGGAAAGTGATCAGGATTTTGTGACTCCCCAGATTGAATCAAGGTTATGGGGTAGTGATGCTGGAAAAGAACTTTTATTCAGATATTAAAATGTAAGGTGAATCTGGCTTAATCAAGGACACTAAATTGGTTTCGGAAGAAAAGAAAACACTAATTCAGGGAACTGCATATAAAATAATAATAATCACAGTAATGTTTAGTAATACTATCACACTCATTCCCCAAGGAGCTTCAAGTGCTTGGCAATTTTCTCATTAATTCTTAGGAGCTCCCTAGAAAGGAGTAGGGTCATAAATCACATGTTGAAGAGAAGATGTTTTCAATAGAAGAGCCCCTTGTATGCTCAATACTTACAGGTTGGTCAAAAAAAGATTGCAACTCACTTTTAGGGAAATAAACTTATTCTCTTACTCTCTGTCTCTAAAAAAAATGACCAAATAAAAATCTGTTTTTTTAAATTCATTGTGAAAATAGTCCTTTGTTTCTATTTATATTTCATCTAAGTCCAATTAGCTGTCATTCCTGTGACCTATTTTCAAAATTCCATTAAAGTCAGTGAGTAACAAGATTCTTAGCAATCTTTAGTCAGGTGTCATTAGACTATTGGTGATCAAGATTGAGAGGACCTTAAATGAGGAGTTTCAATCAATGGCGATCATCCATAGTATTGATTAAATATTTTGTTACCTTAATTATGGTGCAAAGTTTAAATAATTCTTACAATATTGGCTCACTTTAATATTGGGTCACTTTAGGAGAAACCTAAAATTGTAAAGCATTATGATTGTTGTTATAATTAATTGAGAAATTAATAGAAAATGAAGGCATAGACTTACATTTTTTTTTCTCCTAAAAAATAGTGCCTTGTGCTATTTATTGGATCTACAGATGATCTTTCAACTCTGAGGTCAGAGTTCAAATTAAGCCTTAGGTCCTAAGTAAATTGAGATGAATGGTTTGGCCTTTGTCCCTGGTGTAAAATAGTCCATATTGCAAAATCACCATACATCTGTTTTTGCAAAATTGGCATAATTGGCATTCTCCTAGGACTTTGTTGGCATTGAAGCTGAAGCTATTTCTTACTACAAAGGAAAATTCTTCTCTGGGTCACGGGTGTTTTAAAAAATGTCTATAAAAATGACCCAGAGTGTATTTGTTTACTTGTGACAAGGAGGGATTATTTCTCATCATAATCAGTTTGGTGATTGAGAATAGCAGTATAGTAAGTTAATATATTTACAAAGATGGGTGTAGTTATGGGAAAAGACAAGATAAGCAGAATAATTTTAAAGGTGCTACCGCCTTGATTTTTATTAGTAGTTTTATAACTGCCTACACTCAATTATGTTACACAAAATAAAGATTACTATTAATTCTAGTGAAGTAAAAATTATTCATATATCTCATTGGTATTGTTAAGTGCCGTCGAGTAGGTTCCTACTCATAGCGATCCTGTATAGGGTTTCCAGGGAGCGGATAGTGAGCTTGAACCACTAACCTTGGAGTTCAAATGGCTTTGCATTCCGGCGCATTAACCGTCAGCGCCACCCCAGGACTCTTATATATATGGCGCTGCGGGTTAATGCTCCGGACTGCAAGGTCGGTTTGAACTGCAAGGTCGGCGGTTCAAGCTCATCAGCTGAACCCTATACGGGGTCGCTATGGGTCGGAATCAGCTCAACGGCACTTAACAAAAACAACAAATATATATCACATAGTTTTCGTAAATGCATAGTTATGATGTTAAGTTTCAAAAGCCATTTTCCCATATCTCTGATGATTTTAACTGCAGATGGAAAACATGGTTTGAAAAACAATTTTTTTCATATATAGGCTTTGTTTACTATTGACCTAATTTTATAATTTCTTCAAAACTTTTTATTAATTTGAAAAAGCTTTTTAGCAAGCAGTCCTGGTGTTGTGCTGTGGGATAATGTGCTGGACTGCAAAGTCAGTTTGAACAGGAAGGTCAGCAGTTCAAGCTCACCAGTCACTCCTTGAAAACTCTATACAAGGTCGCTATGGTTTGGAAACAACTTGACGGCACTTAACAACAACAACAATAGAGATGTACAAATTAAGATTAAAGATGCTCATAGATAAATTTGTGTTGAGTGGTGGCTCCATACGATAAGCACTTGACTACAAACCATAAGGTTCGCAATATTTCGTAAACATTTACAGCCTCAGAAACCCTAAGGAACAGTTCTGCACGGTTCTATAGTGTAGCTATGGATCAGAATGGACTCAACTGCAATAGGTTTGCATTTTGGGGATATTATTAATATTTTTTGTTTTTAAATAGTTTTGAGAGTGGAAGTAGGAGATCTGAGACTTTTACAGAATGGTCATTTACTGTTATGTGGCACTGTGGGATAATGCCTTGGACTTCAGGATCAGTTTGAACCTCAAGGTCAGCAGTTCAAGCTCACCAAACGCTCCTTGGAAACCCTATACAGGGTCACTATGAGTTGGAACTGACTCGATGGCACTCAACAATAACAACAACAACATTGTTGTAGTTCAGCGCTGTCGAGTCGGTTCTAACTCAGCGTCGTTGTATAGGGCTTCCATGGAGTGGCTGGTGGGTTTGAACCCCTGACTTTATGGTTAGTAGTCTAATGCTTGCCCAACAGCACATCACCAGGACTCCATGTTATGCATTAGATAATAGCATTAAATCATGTAACAGCTATGCTCATTATCCTTTTGTTTATTCAAACTAAAACAACCAGATAGTTGAGATACTATTTTTTTTTAAAGTTAACCTCTAGTTTTTATTAATATAAAATTTAACTCTTCATTTGCATTTGTTTAGAATATCATTTCAAGCAAAAGAAACTCCTGCGTTCGTTTGGTAGGCATTGACACATTTTCCAAAGATTGTAAGAACTGTTTGTACTTCATTTAAGAGTGACAAATTAATTTATTAAACGGAATGCTGTGAAACAAATGACCAGTTAGTTGGTTAATAAAAGAGCAATTCCAAA
Source organism: Chrysochloris asiatica (assembly GCF_000296735.1). Lineage (NCBI taxonomy): Eukaryota > Metazoa > Chordata > Mammalia > Afrosoricida > Chrysochloridae > Chrysochloris > Chrysochloris asiatica. Next base: position 5,241,746 of record NW_006408609.1, on the reverse strand, counting down.
GGATGTTCTTAGCATTACTCCAGAGTGGATTTTCACTGGTATGACTCCCCTAACGTATTTAACTGGCTCTGCAAATACACTGGAGTCCCTGGGTGTTGCAAATGGCTAAGTCCCTGACTAGACTATTAGCCAAAAGTATGGTGTTTCAAACTGACTAGTGGCACATCAGAAGACAGCTTTGGTGATTTGCCTTGAAGGCACTGTGGAACATTTCCACTCTGCACACATGGGACTGCTATAAGTCAGAATTAACTTCATAGCAAATAACAACAGCAGCAGTAGTGGCAGCAGAGACAGGAATAGTAGAAGCTTTCTTAATGACTGCCGTTTATTGGATTAACCAAAGCTGTTATTTTCTCTGCAAAGCATACTGATTGAAGCCAGGGTCCTTTCAAACATACCAACTAAGTAGGCTTATTTCCAATGTGGAAAGTCTTATTGCTCCTACGAGTGTAAGTCTGAGTGCAAAACAGAAAGAGTTTGATCTATAAATACTAAGTTAGAAAAAGTTGTTAGATGTGTCTCTAAAATAAACTGCTTTTGAGTTGGAAAAATGTCACAGGAATTCTGTGATAATAACACTATCCAAGATAACACATGGAAACATCCAGCACCATACTTAGCATAGACTCAGCACTGAAGTATTTGTTTCTTCTTTTCATAAATTATTTTATGAAGGCTGTTTATTTCTCTATGAAATATGTACCTACTCATAATTGGAAGAAAACTATGTATGCTTTATTACGAAAGAGCAGTCCCTTGAGCCAAACTAAAAACCAAACTCAATGCCATGGAGTCACTTAGATTCTTAGTGACCCTGGATAGGATTTTCATGGCTGTACATCTTTACGGGAGCAGATAGCTTCATCTCTCTCTTGTAGAACAGCTGGGGGGTTTGAGCTGCCTACCTTGCAGTTAGCAGTTCAGTGTTTAACCGATAGTCCCTGAATGGACCTTAAATGTTATGTTTTCATAACAAGTGACCAGTTGACCTCAATTTTTAAACAGGAGGTAGAAGGATACCCTAAAATATTTTACTATTTTTCATTTTAGATTGATTATTTAATGTATTGATTTTAAAAATCATAATTACTATTATTTTTACAGATTATATCCATTTAACATATGATTTTCAACCCTAAACTTTGATGTTTAAGTTTTTTTGCTTTAATATGTTTCTCTCTGTGTTAACATTGTTATTTGTTCTTGATGTAATATATATTTGGTGGCAGTTGGTGGTTATGTATCATGCATAGCGACCTTGTACAGGGTTTCCAAGGCTGTAAATCTTTATGGGAGCAGAAAGCCTCATCTTCCTCCTGTGGAACAGCTGGTAGTTTCAAACTGCCAACCTTGACATTAGCAGCCCAATTCCTAACTACTATGATACCAGAGCTCCTTGATGTATATTTAGTTGTTCTCAAATAATAAGTATATGCAAACATTTTTTCTAAAAAGCTTTTTTTTTTTTTTTTTTTGTGTGTGTGTGTGTGTCATGGTTGTTGTAAAATCATTAATAAAAGGAAGAGGCTGCCTTTCCATTCTGTAGTTCCATTTTCCTTTCACATTGAGAATGCACAGGCTTGTTGGTTGATATTATGTCAAGAGTCTAAACCTTAATTTGATATGAGGAAACATATTTTGGTGATGAAAGAAAGTTGTAAGCCTTGTGTGTTGGAAACAAAGAGTAAAATTAAAAGCATTTGCAAAGATGTGTCCTTCTTTTGTGCCATCATTTCCCAAGGGTAGTCAGAGAAGCTATTTTGTTTTGACTCTTTTAAATGAGAGTGAACAAATCACCCTTTTGAGGATAGCTTTATTTAGATGAACATTGTATAGAATGAAACATAATCATTTTTTCCATTGCTAGTTCCTGAAACCTCCTACCAACCAGTCACTTAATGTTTAAATTTAATATTCATTCTAAAGGGAAATATATATTGAAAATACAATTCAAGCTCATTAATTGGTGGGAGGGGATGAATGGCATAAAAACAGCATGAGATAAGACAGAATTGGAAGTAGAATATGTGAGTAAAGACAAAGTAATGCTTTTGTGAACATTAAATCCATTATCATTCTACAGGATAATGCACTCACAACTCACACCCGCATGTAAAGTATATTCTAAAAAAAACAAACAGACAAGAGTTGAAGACTATTTGACCCATCCATGCTTGTCAGAATAGAATTGTACACCATGTGATTTTCACAGGCTAAATATTTAGTAGGATGAGTCATGCTGTGGTGCTGTAGGATAGGCAGTGGACTGCTAACTACAAGATCAGCAGTTCAAATATACCAGTTGCTCCTTAGAAGCCTCATACAGGGTCTCTCTGAGTCAGAACGGATTCAATGGCTTTTAACAACAATAAAAACAGGAAAAATAGAAGCATTCTTATAGCCTTTCTTCCAAAACACCTCTGAGCTATTGTAGCTGAGTGGCTTAATCATTTGATCCAGTGCATTCCTAGACTCATTAATAGACAACATAATCTGAAACAAGAATGAGCAAATCTGCAAAAGACCTTTTTAAAGTGTTGACAAGCAAAGATGTCATCTTGAAGACTAAGGTGCGTCTGGTCTGTGACATTGCATTTTCAATAACCTCATATGCATATGAAAGCTGGACAGTGAATAAGGAAAACCATAGAAGAGTTGATGCCTTTGAGTTATGGTGCTGGAGGAGAATATTGAAAGTGCCAAAGGCTGCCAAAAGAACCAATAGGTCTGTGTCAGAAGGAGTGAAGCCAGAGGGCTCCTTGGAGGCCAGGATAGCCAAACTTCATATCTCATTCTTTGGACATATTATCAGAAGGGATCAGTCACTGGAGAAGAATATTATGTTTGGTAAGGTGGAGGTCAGAAAAAAAGAGGAAGACGCCCAACGAAATGGATTGGCAAAGTAGAAGCATCAATGGGCTCAATCCTGGCAACAATAGTGAGGTTGGCCCGGGATCGGGCAGCTTTTCGTTCTGCTGTGCATAAAGTTGCTCTGAGTCAGTACCGACTTGATGGCACCTAAAATAACATCAACGACATGACACTTCTATTTTCTACTTTCTCAGGAAGCACCACACTGTTTTCCACAGTGGTTTAACAATTTTACTGCTGGTAGTGTAGTGGTTACAAATTGGACTGTGAACGTTAAGGTCAGCCTTCAAGTTCAAAACTGCCAGTTGTTCTGCAGGAGAAAGATGAGGCTTTCTGCTCCCGTAAAGAATTACAGCCTCAGAGACCCTGATTAGGGTCACTATGAGTTGAAACTGACTCCACGGCACATCACCACCACCACCAGCACCACCAGCAACTGATCAAAAATGCAATAAAGATGTATTGATCATTACTGGTGCTTGGAATACAAAGGTTGGGAAAAAAAGAGGAAGGATCAGTAGTTGGAAAATATGGCCTTGGTCATAGAAACTATCCTGGAGATCACATGATAGAATTCTATAAAATCAATGATTTATTCATTTCAAATATCTTATTTAGACAGCATAAGAGATGACTACACAGGAACTCACCAGATGGAATACACAGAAATCAAATTGACTACATCTGTGGAAAGAGACGATGGAAAAGCTCCATATCATCAACCACAAGGCCAGGGTCATATTGTGGAACAGACCATCAATTGCTCCTATACAAATTCAAACTGAAGCTGAAGAAAATGAAAACAAGTCCATGAGAGCCAAAATATGACCTTGAATATATCCCACATGAATTTAGAGATCATCTCAAGAACAGATTTAATACATTAAACACTAAAGAATGAAGACCAGAAGAGTTGTGGGATGACATCAAGAACATCATACATGAAGAAAGCAAAAAGTCATTAAGAAGACAAGAAAGAAGGAAAAGGTCAAAATGGATGTCAGAAGAGATGCTGAAACTTGCTCTCCAGTGTAGCGATGCCAAAGCAAATGGAAGAAAAGAGGAGGTACAAGAAGCGAACAGAACATTTCAAAGGTCATCTCAAAAATAAAAAGTCAAATATTACAAGGAAATGTGCAAAGACCTGGAGTCAGAAAACCAAAAGGGAAGAACATGCTCAGTATTCCTCAAGCTGTGGGGACTGAAGAAAAAATTCAAGCCTCAACTTTCGTTATTGAAGGATTCCCAGGGAAAATTATTGAATGGTGCAGAAAGCATCAAAAGAAGATGGAAAGGATACATGCAGTCACTGCACCAAAAGGAAATGACAGATGTTCAACTGTTTCAAGAGGTAACATATGCTCAAGAGCCAATGATACTGAAGGAAGAAGTCCAAGATGCATTAAAGGAATTGGCAAAGACAAGTCACCAGGAATTGATGGAATAAAAATTGAAATCTTTCAGGAAAGTGAGTCGGCACTGGAGGGACTCACTCATCTATGCCAAGAAATTTGGAAGACAACTATCTGGCCAACTGATTGGAAGAGATCCGTATTTGTGCCCATTCCAAAGAGAAGTAACCCAACGGAATACGGAAATCATCAGATAGTATCTTGGATAACCCATACAAATAAAGTTTTTCTAAAGGTAATACAGAAACGGCTGCAAGCATACATTGACAGAAAACTTCCAGAAGTTCAAGTTGGATTCAGAAGAGGATGTAGAATGAGGGATATCATTGCTTGTGTGCAATGATCTTGGCTGAAAGCAGAGAATACCAGAGAGATGTTTACCTGTGCTTTATTGACTATGCAAAGGCTTCTAATGGTGTGGATCATGACACACTATAGACAACGTTGTGAAGTATGAGTATTCCTGAACACTTAATTGTGCTCTTGAAGAATCTGTACCTGGACGAAAAGGCAGTTGTTCTAACAGAACATGGGAACACTGAATGGTTTAAAATTAAGAAAAGTGTGCGACAGGGCTGTATTCTTTCACCATACTTATTCAACCTGTATGCTGAGAAGATAATCTGAGAAGCTGGGTTCTATGAAGAAAAACGTGATATCAGGATTAGAGGAAGATTCATTAACAACCTGCAATATGCAGATGATACAACCTTGTTTGCTGAAAGTGAAGAAGACTTAAAATATTTACTGATGAAGATCATAGAGCATAGCCTTCTGTATGGATTGCATCTCACTGTAAAGAAAACAAAAATCCTCACCACTGGACCAATAAACAACATTCTTATCAATGGAGAAAAGATTGAAGTTGTCAAGGACTTCATTTTTCTTGGATCAACAATCAACACTCATGGAAGCAACAGTCAAGAAATCAAACAACATATTGCATTAGGCAAATCTGCTCACAAGACCTTTTTAAAGTTTGAAGAACAAAGATGTCAGTTTGAGGACTAAGGTGCGCCTGACCCAAACCGTGGTATATTCAATAACCTCATATGCATGTGAACGCTGGACAGTGAATAAGGAAGTCCGTAGAATTGATGCTGTTGTGTTATGGGATTGGAGGAAAATATTGAAAGTACCATGGACTGCCAAAAGAACCAACAGGTCTGTGTAGGAAGAAGTGCAGCTAGCATGCTCCTTGGAGGCCAGAATGGCCAAACTTCATCTCTCATACTTCGGACAGATTGTCAGGAGAGACCAACTGCTGGATAAGGATATCATGTTTGGGAAGGTGGAGGGTCAGAGAGAAAGAGGAAGACCCAAAGCAAGATGGAGTGGCAAAGTAACAGCATCAATGGGCTTAAACATGGCAACAATTGTGAGGCTAGCCCAGGACTGGGCAGGGTTTCATTCTGTTTTGCATAGATTAGCTATGAGTTGCTACTGACGCAATAGCACCTGACAACAAAAACAACAACCAGCAATATAAGAGGGTCACATTAATGATGAGGATTTTTGAGAAAGATTATATTGACTAAATCCTCAGAGAAGTATGCTAATACAATTATAAAACTAGATGCCAGCAAATTCACTCCAACTCATAGTGACCCTCTTATGTATATTAGAGTAGAATTGTGCTGCATAGAGTTTCCAATGACTGATTTTTAGAAACCTTCAGGCCTTTCTACCCAGGTGCCTCTAGATGGATTTGAATTTCCAGCCTTTTGGATAGCAGAAAGGCACAGTAAGCATTTGTGCCACCTGTTGTTGTTGTTGGTTCGTATATAGGGTTTCTAAGGAATGGCTGGTGTGTTTCAACTGCTGTCTTTGAGGTTAGCAGTCCAGTGCTTATCCTACAGCACCATATCAGGACCATGCCACCTTGTTATTGTTATTGTTAGCTGCTATTGAATCGGTTCCAACTCAAAGCACAACAGAATGTAATACTGCTCAGTCTGTGCCATCCTCACAATGGATGCTATTTTTTTAGTCTATTTTCTGCTGCCACTGTGTCAATTCATCTTGTTGTCGGTCTTCTTCTTTTTTTATGGATCCTCCACTTTACCAGTCATGATGTCCTTCTCCAGGAACTGATCCTTGCTTACAACATGTCCCTCCTGACAACATGTCTCTCCTGACAACATGTCCAAAAAGCGAGAGACGGAGTCACTTCCAAGGAGCATTCTGGTGTGCTTTTTTAAATAGAGATTTGTTTGTTCTTCTGACAGTTTATATTACTTTTAAGATTCTTTCCAAATACCATAATTAAAATGCATCCATTATTCTATGCTCTTTTTTATTCATTTTCCAACTTTTGTAAGCATATGTTGTTGTTAGACTGAAAATACCATGGCTTGGGGCAGACTCACCTTGTTCCTCAGTATGACATCTTTGCTCATGAGCACTTTAAAGACGTCTATTGCAGAATACATCAACTGATTTCTTGATTGCTTCTTCCATGAGTGTTGATCGTGGATCCAAGCAAAGTAAAGTCTTTGACAACTTCAATTTTTTCTCTGTTTATCATGATGTTATTTACTGGTCTAGATGTCAGGATTTAAAAAAATTTTTTTTTTTACATTGAGGTGCAATCCATACCGAAGACTACAGTTTTGTTTTTGATCTTCATCAATAAGTATTTCAGTTCTCTTCCCTTTCTGCAACAAATATTTCATCATGTGCCCATTGCAGGTTATAAAAGAGTCTTCCTCCAATCCTGATGCCATGTTTCTCTTCATATAATCCAGCGTCTCAGTTTATGTGCTCAGCATATAGACTGAATAAGTATGGTGAAAGGATTTATCTCTAGCACAAACCTTTCCTAATGTTTAACGATTCTAAATCACCATCTGGGGATTTCAAATAAAATGATACTACAAGAGAATCTTTTTTGTTTTTGTTGCTTTGTGTAAACCATTGATTTCTAGTACTTTAATTATTCAAGCATGGACTCTTTAAACATTTGGCAAAATTGTCTGAAGGTGGTTAACCTGAAGGACTTTCTTACAACACAGATCTAGTACCTGCTTTTATAAAACTAGTACGCTAAAGGGCTGAGGGGGAGAGAGACAATATGCAAGTAATGAAATAAATGACGAGATAGTTTTAAAGGCAGTTTGGTGTGTTGAGGGTAAGCATAGTGTTATGATTGTACCAGGCAGAACGGGGAATACCTGCAAGTAGGGACTGTTTGAGCTATGGCCCACCTTGCAAATATGCAAGAAAAGCATCCTGTACAAAGGACCTAAAATGAGAGAAAACTCAATATGTTCAGGAAACAGAAAGATAGCTAGTATATGCAGAATTGTCTGCAAGGGATAGTTAAAGGGAGTGATACAAAATGAGGGTGTTTGCTGCTGCTGTTAAGTGTCATCGAGTCACTTCTGACTCATAGCGACCACGTATAGAATTTCCAAGGAGCAGCTGGTGGATTTTAACGGCCAACCTTGTAGTTAGCAGTCCAGTGCTTAACCTACAATGCCACACCAGGACTTTCAAAAAGCGAAGGCGGTGATTGTTGTTAAATGCTATCGAGTCTGTTCCAAGACATAACGACCCTGTATAGGGTTTCCAAGGAGCAGCTGGTGGGTTTGAACAGCCAAGCTGTGTTATAATGCCACAACTGGACTCCCAAAGTGAGGGTTGTTGTTGTTGCTATGTGTTGTGGAGTCCATTGCGACCTACAGTGACTCTATGTAGGGTTTCCAAGGAGCAACTGGTGAGCTTTAACTTAACCTCTGACCTTGTGGTTCAAACCGACTTTGCAGCCCAGTGCATTAACCCACAGCGCCACACCAGGACTCCAAAAGTGAGGGTTGTTGTTGCTATGTGCCGTGGAGTCCATTCCGACTCATAGTGACCCTGCACAGGGTTTCCGAAGCTGTAAATCTTTATGGGAGCAGTAAGCCTCCTCTTTCTCCCACTGAACAGCTGATAGTTTCTGTCCACCTTGAGGTTAGCAGCCCTATTCGTAACCACTACCCTTACAGAGTGAGGGTTGTTGTTAAGTGCTGTCCAGTCGATTCCGACCCATAGTGACCTTGTTTAGGGGTTTCCGAGGAGCAGCTGGTGAGCTTGAACCACCAACCTTGAAGTTCAACAGCTTTGCAGTCTGATGCATTAATCCACAGCGCCACACCAGGACTCCAGAGTTGTTGCTGTTGTTGTTAAGTACCGTTGAGTCGATTCCCACCCATAATGACCCTGTATAGGGTTTCCAAGGAGCAGCTGGTGAGCTTGAACCACCGACCTTGCAGTTCAAACGACTTCACTGTCTGACGCATTAGCCCACAGTGCCACACCAGGACTCCTATAGGTAGGATTTTGTCAAATACATTAAGTGTTCTGCATTTTGTTGTAAATATAAAGAAAATCCTTTGCAAGGTTTTACATAGTTTAATTACATTTAAAATAGGTCATTTGGCTGTAAGCAGCTCTGTTGTGCAGTGGTTAAGCACTTGGCTGTTAACTAAAACGTTGGAATCCAGAGGAGAAGGACCTGGAGATCTGTTCTAAAGATCACAGTCTAAGAAACCCTATGGAGCAGGTCTGCTGTGTCATATGAGGCTGCCATGAGCTGGAACCCACTCAAGGGCTCACAACAACACATTTGGCTGTTGAACATAGGGTGAGTTATCATGAGACTTGTGTGAAAGCCAGAAGAAACTATCACACTTGGGAGTGGATGCAGGACATATGCACAGAGGATAAGAAGGGGGACAAGGTTTAGAAGACTTGTTGCTGGATTAGATATGAAGCAAGATGTTAACTGAGTTCTGTGTTACTTAATGTGGAGGAATTATGGGTGTCTCTTTATCATTTGCTTGTTTGCTTATTTATTTAGATAGATTGTTGTTGCTATTGTTGTTAAGTGCTGTAGAATCAGTCCTGACCCATAGTGACCCTGTATAGACTCTCTGAGGAACGTTTGGTTGGTTTGAACTACTGACCTTGTAGTTCACAGTCCAGTGATTATCCTACAGCGCCACACCAGGAGTACATATTTAGAGAGGTTGGTAAGTGCTATTGAGTTGGTTCTGACTCATATAGACTCCGTATAAGATTTCTGAAGAGAATCTAGTGGATTTGAACTTCCAACCTTGTAGTTCTCAATCCAGTGCTGATCCTACAATGCCACACCAGGAGTCTAGATAGGTAGTTGTAGCAAATCGTTACAAGCTATAGGTTATAAATGGAAAAGAAAGTTTTCCACTCACCTCTGTATCCCAGGCTCTTTTACTCTAGGAACAATCACTGGTACCTGAGGCTTTCTGCTCCCATGAAAATGTAAAGCTTATTCAGGGTTGCTATAAGTTGGAAGCAACTCCATGGCATTTAGCAACAACATCTAAGGAACTGTACTATGTAGAACTGTCACCTTCTGTGGATACATACGTTGCTTTTTAAACTAGAGCTGTCTTTTTTTCTTCTTCCATGAAATCCACTAAATCAACAAGCTAGAAGACTTACTTGTAGAATCACCAGCATTATTTATAAAAGTATCTCAATAAACTGTAAATTATGATTACATTAAAATAAAAAATTATTGAAAAAAAGGTTTGGGCATAAATATCCTTGATGATTTTTGTGTAATAAATAGCTATGAGTTAGCTAAAACATCATATCATAAATTTTTGCCCAGAAATAAGAAAGTCCCTACATCTCCCATTTGCAAAACTCATAAATGAAAAATGAAATCGATTCTCTTATCCATTGTTTCTCCTCTGACTTCTGTGAAATGAATGATGATGTTTTAGAAAGCATGGTCATTAAGCAGCTTGCCCAAGGGACACAGATATTCCCCAGCAGAGTCCATTTGAAGTGTGGGCTGGTGTTGGTTGTGTGTGGAGATGCGCCTTCCTGTGAGAGTTTGCTGTCTTAGCACCTATCTCAGGGTCTTGCTAGGCCATTATAAAGTGGTTAGGAAACTATCAACTTCCCATGTCATCTCTGACAAAGATTTAACATGAGAAAGTTTTCTTGCTACCATGAAACTGAACTGTGTCCTCCTGATTCCACCTCCAAAATAAATCACATATCCATCTATTCTCTTATCTGAGTTGCAGAAAGAATCTCCTGATCGATTTACATTCTCCCAGCCAACTCTCTTTAGAATTACCAAGGTGGTTAATGAAAGTGTGAACCAGGTTCTATTAACCACACCAATTTCTATTGTATTTATGACTGGATTAAAATCATAGCCTTATTAATCCCTACATATTCTTATCAATAGCTACCTACTTTCCAATTTTCATTTCATCACTCATTCTATTACTTGTTGTACTCTACCTGCACTAATGATATTTCAGTTTCTAGAACATACCAAGGATTTTCCTAAGAGATTACTTTAGTAATCCTTTTGTCAGGAATGTTCTTTTCTCGCTCTTCTAACTTTGGATAACTCCATTTATCCTTCAGATCTCTGCTTAAGAGTTCGTTACTTAAGACTTTCTTCTCCAATAACTCAAGTTACTTCTCCCAAATACATTCTACTTTATGACACTTTAAACAGTTTTCAAACATATGTTTGAATATTACATACTGACCTATAACCAGATAGTAACCTCCACAAATTGCGTGTTTTATTCACCAGTTTATACTCAGTGCTGAGCTGTTGGTAGGTGGTCAACATATATTTGTGAATGAATTATAATTTATGTCTAATGTCAAGAGGATATTGTAAACTTCCATCATCTTGAAAGTTGTGTTCTTTGAGGGCACATCCCACATTAATCTAGTTTTTTGTTTTTAATTTAGGACTGCATTTCTTTCTTTCTTTTTCTTTTTTTAAACTGTAGCTATAGGAGTGATGTTAACTTTTTTTAAAAATAGTTAGGCAATGATGATTTAGTTCAAAGCACTGATTGCCAGAAGTCAAAAAAGAAAATCATTTAAAAAAATCTGAATATGAAAGTAATCTGCTAAACCTTTACCATGTTTGCAATAGTGCAGCTTTTGTGTACAATATTTGAACTTTTGAGTTTTTCTGTAGCTTTTAAGGAAAATATTTAATAGATACAAAAACAGTTGCCCTTTAAAAATGACAGCAAACAAGTGTTTAATCCAATGGGGCTTAATAAATTGCTCAGGGGAAGTAGGTTGTAATTATATTTAATCACTATCATTAAAAATAGTCTTTAACAGGTTGAATGCTTTTAAATCAGTGTTCTGAATATCAGGTAAACATCGACCATTATTTTTCTAATGTTTAGTTATAAGCCAAGCAGCATGAGAGGAACACATAGACACAGCATTTTTATTTGCTAGAAGTAAATGTGCTGTTTCCCAAATCACCTGTAGGATTAACTAAACAGAGAGGAAATATTCTTTATAATTGCTTAAAATTCATTGAAAACATTGCTTTTTTTCACAAAGAAGAAAAAAAGTTGTGTGAAGCATAGTACCGAAAACAAAGATCAGTAGGACAATATGATTAATTTGAAGTTAAAAGAAAGAAGTACTCTCATTTGTCACCTCGTGCCAATTTGCAATAAACCTTAGCATTTCATCAAAAGGTTGCTATGAGCTAGTTTAAAGCAATCAACTTTCCTCTAACTAGAACCTAGAGCTTCCCTGAGTCCTCCTAGAGAGCACCAAGTCCCCATGATTAATCTTCTTTTCTGTCAACATGAATATTAAGTGATCTCTTCCCTAGTGCGTTATTAAGTTGTCCTATTTAATGCTATTTTCTGGGGGACTACACAGCTTGACCCTCACACTGAGGGTGAACAGATAGGACCTTCCGATGGATGTGGTGTTCTTCTCTGCCCTTAAATGGGAAAGGATGCAGTCATGGAGCTTTATGCCAGTAGGAGATGATGACCTGGAAAACATGCGCAAAGAAAGGGAGCATCCAAGTTTGTAAAAGGGGCTATACATTTCAGCTTGACTGGTTTTGGTATACATTACTTAATACAAACATAAAAAATATATAACATGTACATTAGATTTTTTAATCCTGTGTAATACAAATGAATGTTTTCTCATTAAATAAGCAATGATAATACTTTATTTTTATCACTAGCATTATGGACATTTATGAATTATAAATGTAGATTTAAATTTAACTGCTGAATAAATATTTGAATATATTCTGGATATTTATACAAATAAGAGATTGTGATGTAACTGCATTTCTTTTCTTTTCTCCATGCCTTTGAAAACTACCTTTAAAACATCACACTATAATCCTAGTTTATATATGCCCCCTTCTACCTGTGCTAAAACTCTACAACATAAACAAAATAGGAACAGATGATATTTTGTGTCCTGGTTCCTTGCAAATGCCTACTAACAATTAGTTACAATCCTGAGAGAATGTTTATATTTGTCTATTATATTTTGCAATGAATCAAGGCACAGTCTTTTCTAACATATGAGGGTGTTTATTAGTTCAGCTGGTTCCCTGACAGATGTTTTCTTTAGGATGAAAGAAGAACTAATATAACTAGTTCAATTTAAAAAACGAGAGAGAGAGAGAATATGCTGTGCTCTTGGTGAGTGAGGTTTGGTACTGATAGGTCTCTGAAGAAAGATTACACACAATATAATTCTTACCATAATTTACAGAAAATATGGAAGCTGGGATTATGGTTCTTCATCAGCAGGACCTTTCAGCCTTATCTAAACTTTCAGGAATTTTGTTTTTCTGAGTAGCATTTGGTCTTCCTATTTATTCTCATACAATATGGATCACTCTTTTCCTTATCAGAGACATGGCACAAATAGGATAGTATTTGAGTATGCCAGAGTCTCAGTCAAGTACAGAATAACTTGTGGAAATTATAGAATCTCTGCCAGTTTCTTTTTGAGACCAAGGTTATGAAAGTGGGTTTTGAACCACTATTTTACAATTTTTAGTCAATTCTATTAGTAAATTCAGCATTCAAGGAGGCACATGACAGGTCTGTTTGAGATATCTTAGTGCCTAGAGGGGACGAGGGGTTTAATTAAATGGCCAGAGCACAGGATTCTTAACTCCTTGATGTCAGGGACTCCCTTCCTCTAGCACCACGCTTGGCACATTGTATATTTTAAATGTTTCAGTAATTTATTGCAATTGAATGATATCTAGGCCACTGTTTTAATATGAATGCTAATTAAAAGGAGCTCTGGTAGCGTAGTGGTTACGAATCGGGCTGCGAACCTTAAGGTCAGTGGTTCGAAACTACCAGCCGCTCTGTGGGAGAAAGATGAGGCTTTCTACTCCCGTAAAGATTTACACCCTCGGAAACCCTGTACAGGGTTGCTATGGGTCGGAACTGACTCGACGGCACTTAACAACAACAACAACAATTAAAAGTAGCTTATAAGTCATATTTTGTTTCCATTCATATTGCTAGACTTATTGCTGCAACACCATAAATAATTATATTCTTGCAATGTAATTCACCTTTGATATTGGAAAGAAGAATAACTTTAAGAAAACAGACAATGTTCTTTAGTTTCTAAACAGTTAATGTTTAATACACATTCAAACATATTTGAGAGCTTAAAACACAAAGACTATTTTCTTAACTTTTATCCTTTATTTAACTTGCATGTTTTCCTTATAATAACTCAGCACTGCTCTAAGTTTATTATATATACTAATTCATTTTCTTGTCACAACAATCCCTTAAGGGAGGAGAAATGTATTATCATCTACATTTAACATCAAGGTTCCAAGAGGGTTAGTGAGTAGCCCACGGTTACCCAATTCTTCAGTCCGGATCTCAGATTTAAATCCAGAGTCCATGTTCTTAAAAGGCCTCTGCTGTCCATGTTATAGTTATGTGGTATCTTTGAATTCACAAGGTGGGGTTAAACTCCTCTCATCCATAATACAGTACACAGACATAGTTTTCAATCCACTGTATACTAAGCACTGGGCTGGTATCCTACAGCAAGGTTGGCAGTTCAAACCTCTTGGAAACCCTATACTTGGTCGCTGTGAATCAGAACTGGAAAACAACAGCAAATACAGGTGTGGTAACTGAAAAAATGAGAGGCCAAGCTGAGTCACTCATAGTTGACTTTATTCATTGAGTGGTTGTGTGCCACTCACTGTCCCAGACTTGAGATATTGAGATGGATCAGCATCTCCCCATTGCACTTTCGCTCACCAATTCTATGACATTTCCAGAAGATTCAGTATCAGGGTCCTTTGGGCCTGATTTCTCTCTCGTCATTTTGGAAACCCATTGTGCTAGCCACCTGCAAATCTTTTCTTCTATATTTTAATATTGTGTGGCACTGTAGGATAAAGCTCTGGACCACAAGTTCCATTTGAACCACAGTGTCGGTGGTTTAAACCCACCAGCTGCTCCTTGAAAACCCTATACAGGGTCACTATGAATCTCACCTGACTCGATGGCACTTACCAACATCAATATTTTACTCAAGTTAAAATTGTACATAAACTGAATTTATTTCAGTTGTTTTCCTCAACTCTTCATACACGATGGCAGACTTTGTGACTTTTTTGTTTCATAATGTTAATTGTTGACTCATAGTGACTCTGTGTAGGTTTTTGGAGGAGCACCTGATGGATTTGAACTGCCAACTTTGTAGTTTGCAGTCCAGTGCTGATCCTACAGAGCCACACCAGGAGTTCATAATGTTGGGGAATGTTTAATATATGACCTTAATAAGATTGGCCTATTACTCCAAGGTAGATTCTGTTCTAGACAGAATGTTTTTTTGGTTCATAGTCTTTCATGTGTTTCTCAATAGCACAAGTCTTCCTGAAACCAATTCTTTGTGTGTTCATAGAGAATACCTGAATGTTCTTCTTAGTGATACCTTGCAATTGAAACGAAACAAAACAAAACACATCACGACACACTACATCATGTGTGAGAAGTGGTGTTATAACTTAACAATCTCACATGTCTCACATAAAACTCAGTCATAATTTAAAGTGGTTTTACTATAGTGTTTGCCTTTAGATGACCTGGGTTCTCTTTATTTATTTATGCTGATTACTGTGTCAGCTGAATGATGTTTATTCCACAGGTAGTATTGTCCATCCCTCTCCTAGGGGAATGTTTAATATGTGACATTAATTATGGATCACAGTGGAACTTCCATGGGAGTCAAAGTCAATGCTAGCCAGGGGCTGTTTTGTTTATAACACATATGCTTCAGTGCATAAATTAATGCATAGTTCTGAAATTCAGAAGCTTTCTTTTAAGAATATATTTAGTAACCAAAGTTGGGTTTCAATTATTATTTACTGGTGATTAGAGAAAACTCTTATAATTCCATAGAGAGTAGAGAGTCACTTTTTAGACCATGCAGTATTAGATGACATTTTCACCCCATGTTTGTTAACCTAAAGGAAAAGACAGATTGAATTGTAAAGCTCACTTGACAAATGAGCACGTTTTGCTCTCTTCCTGTAGTTTTCTTCACTTGGCTTTTGTGTCCTGTGTTTCTTCCCAAGCAGTGTTATGCAAATTAACCAATTAATGGTAGATAAAATGGTCTTCCTACTTCCCAGTGTATGTAACTGGAAGGACAACACCGTAAGTCACGTACCTATTCAGAGGATTCTATAGGCCACTGCGAGGGCCTGATTAGCTTGACTGTGGAAGACAATCACAGAGGCATCTGTTCAGTTAATTTTGAGAGAAAATTTACCAGATGGAGGCTGAAGATTTAAGTGATTAGAAGGTAGTAGATTGGAATACAAATTGGATTAAAAGAAATTAGATTGATATAAATCGAATTGAGTCACAACAGTTTGTGTTGTTCGTACCAAGGGGCAGTGGATTATGGGAGAAGCAGATGCTCCAATGAGATAGGAATTAATGTGGCTTTGACAGTCCATCTGCGAAGGTCTGAATATCGAGTACATCCCTAATCTCTCTCTCCATTTATCAATGCCATAATGTTAATTAGTACTTCATTCATTAAGTTACTTACAGAAGAAAAAATCTCACCCCTACCCCCTCTCTGTTTGAGAATTTGTTATTCTGCCAAGAATTGGAAAGCTTTCTTCAGCTGAGCTAGTTACAGTTCACTGTGAGGGTAGACCTGTGTCCTTTGCCTCATGCATACAACTGCTTTTGGCATGAATGCAATAAGCTTGAAAATAATGGCTTATATATTTCTCATAAAAAATATAGTTAGAGTCTTGCATTAATGTCTAGTTAGTTGCAATAAAAAAGGCATGGATATACTCATAGAATTTATGTGAATATGCTAGTACTTACGAATTAAGGTTGGTTTGAACTGTAAGGTCAATGGTTCAAACTCATCAGTCGCCCCTCGGTAACCCTACACAGGGTCACAGTGAGTTGGAACTGACTCAACAGTGCTTACCAACAACAAAATCTGGCTTTCATAATACATGTATATATGTATGAAGTCCTGGTATGGCACTGTGAGTTAATGTGATGGACTACAAGGTCACTTTGAACCTCAGGGTCAGTGGTTCAAGCTCACCAGTTACTCCTTAGAAACTCTATACAGGGTCACATTGAGTTGGTACTAACTTGACACCACTTAACAACCACAACAAAGATACATGTATCCATACATGTATGAAGTCCTGGTGTGGCGCAGCTGGATAATGCGCTGGACCAAAAGGTAGTTTGAGCTGCAAGGTCAGCAGTTCAAAGCCACCAGCCACTCCTCGGAAACCGTATACCAGGTCACAAGTTGCAATTGACTTGATGACACTTAACAATAACAACATATGTACACATATTCAAAGGTGTTTTCATTGTTAAATAGGTTAAATATTTGATATCAATGTTGCATGGCAGTGTCTTCCTTGAGGGGAAACAATAAGAAAAAAATATTCCCATAATTCTGTGAGTGTATTTTGTTTATGGGTATGTGTGTACATATGTGTGTGTGTGTGTGTGTGTGTGGTGTCTGTTTGCTAGTTTATGGACAACCAGGGTATTGAGCCTATGACTCATTTTGGCATATTATTTGGTCCTTATCCTCCAATTCAATAAAATAAAATAAAGGAAATTAAAAGAAGCACCTCCTTTTTAAATGTTTGTGCTTATATTGAGAATGTAGTTGTTGTTAAGTGTCATTGAGTTATTTCTAACTCATAACGATGACCTTGTGTAGGGTTTCCAAGGAGTGGCTGGTGCATTTGAACTGCCAATCTTGTGCTGAACAGATCAGTGCTTATTCTACAATGTTACAGGAGTCTTTAAAATCCAAGAGAGTACTGACACCGGAACCTCATTGTAACACGATTGGCCACAGCAGCAAGATTTAGCATAAGGCAGTCTGTCTTGGATCCCATTCAAGGGCACTGAGCCAGCACAGACCCAAAGGTGATCTCACCTCTAAGCAGCCAAGGGTGTGGACTCTAAGAACAGCCATGCAGAAATGCCCCTGTGTATTAATAATAGCCAGGCAAATGCAACTTCTGCAGAGTAAAGCGATGAGATGGGCAAAAATGGAGTGTTGAAACCTGTGATGCAAGAAGCATATCATTAAAGGTTGTGCCAAGTCATTCAGAAATAATCATGGTACGGCCAGACGTGGGCTGCCTGCCAGCATTCAAGCAGGGAGGATTTCTATTTTTGTTATGTGAAGGAAGGCAATGGCTGGTTCAAATATGTATCAAGTGCTTAAATTTTTTTTTTTTTTTTTTTTTTTTTAGTTTCTCAAAAAAACTATGGATAATAATTTTCTCAGGCAATGTGTATGAGGGAGGAATGACACATATATTTGAATGGCCAATCTTAGACCAGGGCTGACTTATGGGCTTCTCCTGGATTCCACCTAATACCTGGGGTGGCATGTTGTTAAGTGCCATCAAGTCGACCCCAACTCACAATGACCCTGTGTTGGGTTTCCAAGGAGCACCTGGTATGTTTGAACTGTTGACATTTTGATGAACAGTTCAGTGCTTATCATACCCAATTTTAATATTGGCTAAAGAACCCAGTGTTTTTGAAATCTCCGTGTCTCCTATACTTAAGAAATATCCTGCCCTCTAAGAAGCAGGACTAAATTTGAGGTCTGTCTGAATCCAGAATCTATGTGTATTTCCCATGTTTTGTATGTGGCCCATAGTTCTGAAAGCATGCTTATCAATAAGTTGGTGATAGGAAAAATGTGTAGGGAGCTAGGTTGAATCACAATTTACAAACAAAGCAAAATAGTACATCAAAAAGGGGGAAAAAGCCAGCGAAGTAGGAAAAATGTGTAGGGAGCTAGGTTGAATCACAATTTACAAACAAAGCAAAATAGTACATCAAAAAGGGGGAAAAAGCCAGCGAAGTGTAAAGCAGAAGTACATTTTTCATTGTCTTTAGCTGTTGTGAGAGTGACTAAATGCCACATAAAAATAATTTAGAATTCAGGGGTCAGTTCCTTGCTTCTGTTTTGACACATCGTTTTCAACCTGCCAGTTGTCTAATTGGTAGCTGGTGGCTGTCTTCATTAAGAACCATCAGTACATCAAGGTGGTGCTTACTGAGGCTGGCAAGGCCATACATTGTATTCTTATTCATGCTTTTGTTTTCATGACTGATTACTGGGTGTTTCATACCTTTTGGAACCCCCATGAGGATAATTAAAGAAATCACTTGGTTGTAAGGTAATGACAACAGAGGTACAAATTTCTCATTTCATGATAGACTTTATGATTGTTCTTAGGTGCCATGGAGTCGGTACCAACACATAGTGACCTTATGAGTCCCATTGAGTTGGCACTGACTCATAAGGACCCTATGCACAACAGAACGAAACATTGCCTTTTCCTAGGCCAAACTCAAAATTGTTGCCATGCTTGAGCCCATTGATGCTGCCACTTTGCCACTCCATCTTGCTGGGGGTCTTCCTCTTTTTATCTGACCCTCCACCTTACCAAACATGATATTCTTCTCCAGCAACTGGTCCCTCCTGACAATATGCCTGAAGTATGAGAGACAAAGTTTGGCCATCCTGGCCCCAAGGAGTATTCTGGCTGCATTTCTTCCAACACAGATCTGTGTGTTCTTTTGGCAGCCCAGACAGTGATATATTTTGGCTCTGAAATATGTTTTAATATTTGTGTGCATTTGAGTTTAAATTCCACATATAAGACATATAAATATTGGCTTCAGTTAATTTGTGTTAACCAATGGATGCTACAACATGCCTATTTGGTTTCTTCTGCTAATATTCTTATAAGGAATTTTCAGAAGTGAAATTTATGCCACTACTTAATATGTAGTATCCTTTTTCTTAATTTTACTTTTATTTGAAAATACTAAGAAGTCAATAGGAAAAAAAACAAAACAAAAAAACCAGCAGATTTTATCAAGTCCTAGGTTGTCATTCCAGAATTCGTATTGAAAACATATCTGTTTTCAGTTGCCTGGATTCAACTTTGACTCATGGTAAGGCCATGTCTATTAGAATAGACCTGTACTTCACAGGGTTTTCAATGGCTGATGTTTTGGAAGTAGATTACCAGGCCTTTCTTCTGAGGAACCTCTTGGATTGGAACCTCCAAACTTTTGATTACCACTTTAATGCAAACTATTTTCAACATGTCAGTACACCATGTTGTTGTTGTTGTTAAGTGTTGTCGAGTCAGTTCTGACCCATAGTGACCCTGTACAGGGTTTCCAAGGCTGTAAATCTTGACAGAAGCAGAAAGCCTCATCTTTCTCCTGCAAAACAGCTGGTAGTTTCAAACTGCTGACCTTGCGGTTTGCAGCCCGATTCGTAACCACTACGCTACCAGAGATCCTTTCAGTACTTCATATCAGATACAAATTACTTAAAAGAAATTCTGGATTCTGAATCTCATCTCCACACTCCCAAAGTTAGTACAGTTTCTTAAATTTGGAGTAAACTCAGGAAATAGAAAAATATTCCCAAGTTTTTATATAGCTGCTGCTATGTGCCGGTGAATGGATTCCAACTCATAGCAACCCTGTAAAAGGGTTTCCCAGGACGCAGATCTTTACTTAAGCAGAAAGACTCATCTTTGTCCCACAGATTGACTGGTGGATTCTCACTGTTGACCTTGCAGTCACATAGCAAATGACTATAAATCAGTATTGAAAGACCATGTTGGCAGTAGAACTGAAGGCCTGTTGTTTTTCTGACTCATAGCAACGTGGTACAGGGTTTCTTATGAACAGCTGGTAGGTTTGAACTGCTGACATTGTGATTCTCAGTACAGTGCTTATTCTACAGCTACACACCAAGGGTCCAAAGACATGATAAGACAGTTTTATGTTTCCTTAAAAGACTCATGAGGCAATTTGCATAATCCTGGTTGTATATGCTGGACTTTTTTGTTGTTGTTAACAAATGAATTCAGGCTCATAACTATATGAGTGGGTATGACTACCGTAAAGGGTTTTAAGACTAAGTATTGTAAAATGCAGACTGCCATAACGTTTTCCTGAGGAGTAGCTAGTGGATTTGAATTGCTGATCTTTTGATAATCAGTGCAGTGTTTATCCTCTGTGACACCATGGCTTCTTATACTAGATTTGTAATTAAACCAGCTTAATAAATGGAAAGTTGATTGCTTTAAACTAGCTCATAGCAACCTTTTGATGAAATATTAAGGTTCTGCTGTGCATAGGGTCGCTATGAGTTGGTGCCGACTTGATGGCACCTAACAACAACAACAACGATAAATGGATTTCTTCTAACCAAGGGAGTGAGAAGAATTTCAAACATGCCATGGATGTTTGGCATTTGTCTGATTAATCTACTTAATTTTGTGTGTGTGTTGGATAAGCACTGGACTGGTAACCACAGGGTAAGCAGTTCAAACCTACCAACTATTTTTGGAAACCCTATACAGGGTCACTATGAGTCAGAAGTAACCGAATGATACACAACAACAACTCTTCTAAAACCCTTATGTGTTTTTCTAGGACCAGGATAATAAGTGTAAGGAATCAAGCATTATTGGACAGGAGAAATTATGAGGCTTTTGGAGTAATGCTACTGTGAAATTGAACCTAGATGGAGGTGGTGACTAGGGAACAGAGAGGCAGACATAAATCAAGGAGACTGAGAAAGAAGGAAAAATCCATGAGAATCTATGGCTGAGTAAATGTGAAAGAAATTGGAGAGCTATACCCACAATGGGTATTTTGAGCATTAGGGTTCTGAGGAAAGATGGATTTATATCCGCAAGGAGAGAAGGGATGATGGGTGAGAAACCAAAAGGTGAGGGGTTCAGTTTGAGGTATATAGAGTTTGCCTTAGGACTCAGCATTCAAATGGGCACTAGAATGTACCAGCCAAGAAAGTTGCATAGCTGTAGAAGCTAAATTAGAAATTTGGCTATTGTTGTCCAAAAAATGACATCTGATACCAATAATGATAAATGATACAAAGTAAGAGAGAATGAACTCTCTCAGGGGGAGTACATTAAAACGAAAAACAAGACCAAGGTGTATTCCGTGAGCAGCATTAACATCTGACTCAGAAAATAGACAGAATTCAAACTTCAGATTCAACAGTTTACCAGTTATAATGGAAATTTATCACAAAAGTATTCAGTAACGATTTTTTTAAAGTCAAAAACAGTGTATATTTCTTAAAAGCAAAACATAGATATTATTGCCTACCTTCAAATTAATACACTTGAATGAAATATTGTTGTTGTTTTTGTTAGGTGCCATTGAGTTGGTACTGACTCATAACATAAGTATAACAGAACCAAACACACTGCCCGGTCCTGTGCCAACCTCACAATTGTTGCTATGCTTGAGCCCATTGCTGCGGCACCTGTGCCAATTCATCTTGTTGTGGGTCTTCCTCTTTTTGCTGACCCTCCAGTTTCCTAAGCATGATGTCCTTCTCCTGGGACTGGTCCAACCTGATAATATGTCTGAAGTTAGGAGAGATGAAGTCTGGCCATGATGACCAGACTTCAGATTTTCAGTGGCTAATAATTAAGAAAATTCAACTTTTTAGAGTCAGTTATACTGAGTATTTGGTTGTAAAAGTGACTTCTACATTTTAGAAAAATACTACCCTATTCTAAGCCGTCATTGTTTTTATTATTTGCAATTACTGTAACTCTACACATTTTTATCCTCCTGCCTGTTAGCATTTTCTTTCTATTCAGCATAATCAGGAATAATTCTGTATGTTCCACTCCTTTTGCTTTGTGACAAACAAGCATTGCATTTCCAGAGCAGCTGGGTGGAGGTTATTCCAGGTCTGCCTGGTAATAACCTGGGGAACCTGGAGATGAGCGCTTTCATTTGATCCCTCATCTGATAAAGCTTTGAGGTAAATGAACTGAGTCAAAATAACATTTTTCATAAGTTTTCTAGAAACTGTGGATATTTTTGAGAGATGTAAGCAATTGAATCTCATATATTTTAATTAAACATAATTCAAGCAGAAAAAGATCATTTTGAAACATGTAGAGTGCTCCCATTTGCTGCTTCTTTCCATTCAGCACAAAAATCAGCTTTTTTTTTTTTTTTTTTTTGCTTCATGCATGCAGAATGTTTTTACTGAAAAATATGCTCAATATTTTTGTTGCAACAGTGATGTTATTTAATGGTCATTGTGCTATGAAACAGCAGACATCTTTTGAAAGGAAATGTAAGGTTTTGTTATATTGTTGTTGTTGTTATTGTTAAGTGCCATCGAGTCGGTTCCAACCCATAGTGACCCTGTGTGTAGAATTTCCAAGGAGCAGCTGGTGAGATTGAACCACCGACCTTGCAGTTCAAATGGCTTTGCAGTCTGGCACATTAACCCACAGCGCCACACCAGGACTCCTTTGTTATATTGTTGTTGTTGTTGTTATTCAGTTCCGTCGAGTTGAATCTGACCAAGAGCAACCCTGTATAGGGTTTCTGAAGAGCAGCTGGTGAGCTTGAACTACCAACCTTGAACTTCTAACGGCTTTGCAGTGTGGCACATTAGCCCACAGCGCCACACCAGGACTCCTTTGTTATATTATTCCCCTTTAAAAGATACCTTCTGATATTTTAAGGAGCCCTGGTGGCACCATTGGTTAAGCATTGGACTGCTAACAGCAGTCGGTTAAAAGTTCAAATCCACTAGCCACTCCATAAACGAAATATGAAGCTGTATGCTTCTATACACGTTTACAGTCTCAGGATCCTTAAGGAGCAATTCTACTATGTGAGTTGTAATCAACTTGATGTCTATGTTCTGTTTTGATGAGACAGATTTTGTAAATATACAAAAATGAAGAGAAAGTCGATTCCCAAATGAAAAGTATTCTGATAATGAATGCACCCCATAGTCCCATTTTTCAGTCTCAATTTCATAAAGCCTTACTACAGATGCCATTAAAATCATCATTTGTCAGTAGAAAACAGTGGAAAACTTTTTCTTAAGTAGATAAACTAAAATTATATTTATGTATCATTTTAACGCAATACATAAAAAGGCATACAGGTTGAATAAGTATGGTAAAAGAGTACAACATTGTCACACACCTTTCTTAATTTTAAACCATTCAGTGTTCCCATGTTCTGTTCAAACAACTATCTCTTGGTCTACATACAGATTCCTCATGAGCAATGTTGTCCATAGCTTGTCATGATCCACACAATTGAAAGCCTTTGCATAGTCAATAAAGCACAGGTAAACATCTTTTTGATATTCTGTTTTCAGTCAAGATCCATCAAACACCAGCAATGATATCCCTTGTTCCATGGCCTCTTCTGAATCCAGCTAGAACCTCTGGAAGTTCTCTTGTCAATGTATTCTTGCAGCCATTTCTGTATTACTTTTAGTAAAATTTTGCTCACGTGGGATATCAAAGATATTGTCCGATGATTTCCACACTCCATTAGGTCACTTCTCTTTGGAATGGGCACAAACATGGATCACTTCCAATCAGTTGGCCAGATAATTGTCTTCCAAATTTCTTGGCATAAATAAGTGAGTGCCTTCTGTGTTGCCTCACTTTCTTGAACGTTTTCAATATTTATTCCATTAGTTCCTGGTGCCTTGTTCTTTGTCAATTCCTTCAATGCTCCTTGAACTTCCTCCTTGAGTATGATTGGCTCTTGAACATATGCTACCTCTTGAAACAGTTGAACATTAACCATTTCCTTTTGGTACAATGATTCTGTATTACTTCCATGTTCTTTTGATACTTTCTGCATCAATCAATAATTTGTCCATAGAATCTTTCAGTAATGAAAGTTGAGACTTGAATTATTTCTTCAGTTCCTCCAGTTTGAGAAATTTTCTGACATCCATTTTGACCTTTTCTTTGTTTATTGTCTTTTTAATGGCTTTTTGCTTTCTTCATGTATGATGTTCTTGATGTCATCCCACAACTCTTCTGGTCTTCTGTCTTTAGTGTTTAATGTATCAAATCTGTTCTTTAGATGATTTCTAAATTTATGTGGGATATATTCAAAGTCATATTTTGGCTCTTATGGACTTGTTTTCATTCTCTTCAGCTTTAGTTTGAATTTGCATATGAGTAATTGATGGTCTATTCCACAGTCTGCCCCTGGCCTTGTTCTGACTGATTATATGGGCTTTTCCATCGTCTCTTTCTGCAGATGTAGTCAATTTGATTTCTATGTATTCCATCTGGTGAGGTCCATGTGTATTGTCATCTCTTATGCTGTCTAAAGAAGGTATTTGAAATGAAAAAAATCATTAGTTTTGCAGAACTCTATCATGCAATCTCCAGCATCATTTCTATCACCAAGGCCACATTTTCCAACTACTGATCCTTCCTCTTTGCTCCCAACCATTTCATTCTAATAACCAGTAATGATCAATACATCTTGATTGCATGATTGATCAATTTCAGATTGAAGAAGTTGGTAGAATTCTTCTATTTCATCTTCACTGGCTTTAGTAGTTGGTGCGTACATTTGAATAATAGTGGTATTAACTGGGCTTCCCTGTAAGTGCATGGATATTATCTTATCACAGACAGCGTTGTACCTCATGACTGATCTGGATATGTTTTTTGTTTTTTTTTTTTTTTGACAATGAATATAACACCATTCCTCTTCAATTTGTCATTTCTGGCATAGTAAACCACGTGTTCTTCAGATTCAAAATGGCCAATACCAGTCCATTTCAGCTCACTAATGCCTAAGATATCAATGTTTATGCATTCCATTTCATTTTTTGACAACTTCCAATTTTCCCAGATTCATACTTCATACATTCCATATTCCAGTTTTCAATGGATGTTTACAGCTATTTCTCTTCATTTTGAGTTGTGCCCCATTAGCAAATGAAGGTCCTGCAGGCTTTTCTCCCACAGGCTTTACTCCATTTGCGTCATCACGGTCAACTCTACTTTGAGGAGGCAGTTCTTCCCCAGTCTCATTTTGAGTGCCTTCCAACCTGAGGGACTCATTTTCCGGCATTATATCTGACAGTGTTTCTCTGCTATTCGTAAGGTTTTCAGTGACTAAATATTCAGAAGTAGTTCGTCACTCCTTCTTCCTAGTCTGTCTTCATCTGGAAGCTCATCTGAAACCTGTCTACCATGGGTGACCCTGCTGGTATTTAAAATATTGGTGGCATATCTTTCAGAATCGCAGCAACTCACAAGCCACCACACTACGACACACTGACAGACGAATGGTGGGTTATATGATAGATGAAAAGCTGGGTTATATGAAGAAAAACATGGCATAAGGATTGGAGGAAGACTCATGAACAACCTGCAATATGCAGATGATACAACCCCACTGCTGAAAGTGAAGAGGACTTAAAACATTTACTGATGAAGATCAAAGAGCACAGCCTTCGGTATAGATTACATCTCAACGTAAAGAAAACAAAACTCCTCACCACTGGGCCAATAAACAACATTTTTATCAACGGAGAAAAGATTGAAGTTGTCAAGGACTTCATTCTTCTTGGATTAATTATCAACACTTACAGAAGCAACAGTCAAGAAATCAAGTGACATATTGCATTAGGTAAATCTGCTGCAAAAGATCTTTCTAAAGTATTGAAGAGCAATAATGTCAACTTGAGGACTAAAGTGCACCTGACCCAGGCCATGATTTTTTTAGTAATCTCATATACATGTGAAAGCTGGACAGTGAATAAGGAAGACCATAGAAGAATTGATGCTTTTGAGTTATGATGTTGGAAGAGAATATTGAAAGTGCCATGGGTTGCCAAAAGAACCAATAGATCCATTTTGGAAGAAGTGCAGCCAGAGTGCTCCTTGGATGCTAAGATGGCCAAACTTTGTCTCTTATACATATTGTCAGGAGGGACCAGTCACTGGAAAAATATATCATGTTTAGTAGGATGGAGGGTCAGAGAAAAAGAGGAAGACCCCCAACAAGATATATTGGCCAAGTGGTAGCATCAATGGACTCAAACGTGGCAACAATAGTGAGGTTGGCACAGGGTTGGGCAGTGTTTGTTCTGCTATACATAAGGTTGCTATGAGTTGGTACCGATTCGATGGCACCTAACAACAATAAAGGAGCAAAATTGAAATACCCAATTTTTTTTACAGTATCTTAAATATTGGCAAACAGATTTTATTCCAGACTTTAGAGCTATTTGCATCTAATTATATGTGACTTATTTTCAATCCATTCCGTACCAAAATCATGTTCATGATATTTTTAACAGAGTGAACAGATTAGTTATACTCCTGCATGAAATAAAAATGGATTTAGGTGGTGCAAATACCTCTGCTGACATGTGATGGGGTCTCCTCCATTCAGTTTGGTCCTCAGTGAAAGCCTATTCCCTCTGAGTTTAATAGTCAAGGACAAAGTAGTAAGTACAAATTGTATTCAGCTATCTTTATAAACCTTTTTTACTCCCTAAGGTATAGGCTTCTGAAAAGAATTTCAATATGCTATTATCTAATATGTTGTTGTTATTGTTAAGTGCTGTCCAGTCGATTCCGACCCATAGCAATGCTGTATAGGGCTTTTGAGGAACAGCTGGTGAGCTTGAACCGCCGACCTTGCAGTTCAAACAGCTTTTCAGTCTGGCGCATTAACCCACAGCGCCACGCCAGGACTCCATTATATAATATAAAGATAGCTAAATAGAATATGCTCATTCCCACCATTACAGAGGAAATCCTTTATGTATTTGGGACTACTACAGGCATCTTAAACATGGCCCTTTTTCTGCAAGAAGTGTAATTTTATTTTAAAGTTTCCCAATATCACAAAACTGCAATTTAAATATCTCAATGAAACTAATTTTATCCTATAAAGGGAGAACATCATTTTACTTTGTCCAGCCCTATAAACTACTAGTAAGAAATTCATTTCAAACAATCTTGTTAACAATATTCCTATGCCTGTCATGTCATTTAATTCAACTCATGACTCTGTAGGATAAGAACTCAACCGCAAGGTTGATTTAAACCACAGGTTCGGCAATTCAAACTCACCAGCTGCACCACGGAAACCCTATGCAGGATCACTATGGGTTGGAGTCTACTCAACAACACTTAACAACAACAATAATTATACCCACAACAATTTCATTTTTATATGTTTCTTAATCTTTTAAAAACTTATATTGGAAAATGTATAGAAAATAGATGCTCTCTATTCATTAATAATGCAGTGGTTTTAAGATTTTTGAAAGGAAATATCATCAGTGTTGATATTTACTATTTCAATAAAATATTTAAGGTGACACACAATGCTTTGTAATCATCAATATTTGCTTACATGACAATGAATGTAATTAAAGCATTTTTGTATACAACTTCAGTGTAGATTTACATAGAAGATCATCAGTTTTACATTTAACTATCCATATACTTAGTTTCATCTTAATGATTCCTTCTTCTCCTTACAATAACAGTTATCCCACTTTCTCCAGGTGCTTCCTATTTCCATTCCACCCACTTTTCCATCCCTTCTCTACTATGTCCTTAGATTAATGTTGCTCTTTTGATTTGGGATGATTGACTATTCCATGGTGAACTTAATTGGCTAGTATTGTGGTCTGTGTGGCTGATAATTGGGCCATGAAGGTGAGTTCCTTTACAGACCTGAAAGGTGGTTGAGGGCCATAGTCTCAGGTTCCTCCTGTCTCTTTCTGTCCAGTAAGCTTGGTCTTTTTTTTTTTTTTTTTTAATTTATAATTTTGAGTTTTGTTCCACATTTTCTCCCACCCTGTCCAAAACCTTCTACTGTGATCCCTTTCAGAACAGTTGCTAGTGATAGCCAGGTACCAACTAGTTCTTCTGGTCTCAAAGTTGTAGAGACAGATGTTCACATGTTCTATTCATCTACTGGACTAGTTGAGTCCAAGCATCTTCAGTTCTCACTGCTCTTCTTACTTCCGCATATGGAGAGACCTGTAATTGCATCTTAGTTGGTCACTCATGAGTTTTCAAGATCCCAGATGCTACTCACCAAAGTAGCATGGCAATGAACATAATTTAGAAATTATTTCTTCAGCATATTTAGATAGTAGCATCCAGTACAAATCTCATACATGTGCAATTTGTCCTGAATTACAAAAATATTATTTAGTTAATAAATATTTTTAAATAAATATGTGACCATTTCTAAATCTACTTAGAGATTAACAAAAGTGATACTTTAGTTAATATATTTATAACATAAAATTTGTATCCTTAGCACTTACAGAGTAGATGGGAAAGATGACAAAAGGACCCAAACTCATTGCCATTGAGTTGATTATGACTAATAATAACCCTATAAAGCATTTCCTGGAGTCCTGGTATGGCGCTGTGGCTTAATGTGCTAGACTGCAAAGCTGTTTGAACTGCAAGGTCAGCGGTTTAAGCTCATGAGCTGCTCCTCAAAAATCCTATGCAGGGTTGCTATGGGTCAGAACCGACTAGATGGCACTTAACAACAACAGCAAAGAGTTTCCAAGACTGTAAATATTTATAGGAGCAGATAGCCTCATCTTTCTCTCATGGAGTAGTTGGTCAGCATTGCAATTAACAGCCCATCACCTAACCCAGAGTTCCACCATGACTAAAGTACAGAACCATGTAAAAACATGAAAACCACAAGAAAGTGTAGACAATCCAAAATGATCTTAAATTTGGTAGGTAGGAACAGGCAGTAGTAGAAAACCAGAGTGAGCAGGCAAAGATCATGAATTAAATGACGTACTATTTCATATAAAGGACTATGCTGTTGTTGCTGTAAAGTTGGTTCTAACTCATAGTGACCCTGTATAAGGTTTCTGAGGAGCAGCTGGTGAGTTTGAACCACTGACCTTGCAGTTCAAATCAACCTTGTGGTCTACTACATTATCCTGCAGTGCCACACCAAGACTCAAAAATGACTATATCTTATAGAAAGATGTTGTGTTGTTTTTCTGGGTGATAGTTAAGTTAATAAAATCATTAAGTTGTTTTTGCTAAGTGCCTTTGAGTCAGTTCAGACACACTGAGACGCTGTATAGGATTCCCTAGCAGCAGCTTGTGGGTTTTAACTACCAGCCTTTTGGTTAGCAGTCTCGTGCTTATCTGCCACACAATAATCCTAGTAAAAGTGGTAATATATACTGAGTGCTTACTGGTGTAATGGTTAAGTACTTAAGTGATAATTCAAAGATTGGTCATTTGAATCCACACAGTTGCTGCACCAGAGAAAGACCTGCCAATCTGCTCTATTAAAGACTGGAGTCTAGAAAGGCTTGTGGGGCAGTTCTGTCCTGTTACATGTGTGAGCACCTAACAAGAAGAACAAAAAACAACTATGTGCTTGAAGTCTGTAGGTGGTACAAAGGGTTCAGAAGCTTGACAGCTAACCAAAAAAACACTGGAGGTTCTAGTCAACCACAGATACCTCCGAAGAAAGGCTTCACAATGAAAAATCAGCCATTGAAAACTGTATGGAGCACAGGTCTCATTTGATATTTTGATCTGGAATTGACTCAAGGACTACAGCTTTGTTTATTCCTTTATTTCACTACTATTGTGCGTTTGGACTCTTGGTGTGGCACTGTGGGTTAATGTGCTGGACTGCAATGTCGGTTTGAACTGCACGGTCAGAACTTCAAGCTCACCAGCCGCTCCTCAGGAACCTTATTCAGGGTCACTATAGGCCAGAACTGACTTCACGGCACTTAACAGTAACAACATTGTATGTTTGGTGCATGGAAAAATCTCAGTCTTCCCAGAAATGTTAGGGATTGGTTGTTGTTGTTGTTAAGTGCCGTTGAGTCGGTTTCGACCCATGGCGACCCTGAACAGGGTTTCCGAGGCTGTAAATCCTTTTCCCGCAGAGCAGCTGGTAGTTTCGAACTGCTGACCTTCGGGTCTCAGCCCGATTCGTAACCACTACGCTACCGGAGCCTTTATAGCACTCGTCCGTCGTATTTTCCTTGACCTTTCTGTTCAACATCTGGGTGTGCCTCAATATCATTCTCCTGAATTATTTTTCAGTTAATTTCAGGGCCTTTTCTCCCTCAAAATTATCCTTTAATGCTTCCTCTGGATCATTTTCTTGAGCTCCTCTGTCTTGTTTCTGCACATGAGCAGGGATTTTCTGATGCTTTTAAGACACTGTGGAAAACACAGAAAAAAAATGATATCAGGACAATACCACTGGAAACATAACATAAATATATAAAAGACAGCCAGGAAGCAACAGCGGGAAAATAACAGTAATTTTTAGCGCCACCTAATGGACTCTTACCTTCACAACTGCCTGAGAGATTTCACCAAGTTCCTGCTGCGCCTCTCTGATCTATCATCAGTTTTTTTTTTCCGCTCCTCCTACCCCTACCCCCTTTTTTTTTGCTTCCCCTTAAGTCTGTTCAGTTGTTTCTCCTAGTAAGAACTAGCCCAGGACTGGTCAGACCCCAGTTAGAAGAGACTGCTGGTGCTGATTGTTTCTTCTCCCACTTCGATTATGTGTTCAGCTGCAGGTTCTGTGCCAGACTGTCCGTAGGCATGTCATCAGAGAGGAAATGAGTAGAAAGAGAAAAATAAAAGAAGAAATAATAAAAATAGTAATTGTACCTTTGTCTCTGTAAGGAGAATTGGTGTGACATTACGTATTAATGTTCTGGACTGCAAGGTTGGTTTGAACTGCGAGGTCGGTGGTTTAAGCTCACCAGCCACTTCTTGGAAACCTTATACCAGGTTACTATGATTCAGAACTGACTCGATGGCACTTAACAATAACAGATCTGTAAGTCGCAAGCAGGCTTTTGCAACCGTAATGCTCTCTTGTCTCTCATTCTGCTCACTCTTGTTCAAAATAGCTGCATTGGGTAACGTTGGCTGCCCCAAATCAGAAGTCACCTCCTCCCACTTCCTTTCAGATTCTGCCTCATGGTAAGCACTCATTCCACTCATCTATCCCTTTATATGAATCTCAGAGTTCTAGGACCATCCTCTGAATATGTTTCATCTAGTTTTCTATGTTTTTGCCGAAGTAGGTGTGCTCATCTTTACTGCCTAATCTGCCATAAAACGCCACCTCTACCTTCACAGAAAAGGAAACTGAGTTGTGCAGAGGATAAGAATATTGCCTGAGTTTGTATTCCTAGTCAGCATTTGAACAAGAGCTGTTTAAAATTAGAAACTTACTAGCAGAGAATTGATACTGCATACCAAAGATGCACTTTATTACTTCTTTAAAAAGCACATGAATATGGGCACACAACATTTTTCATCTAATTTGCAAGTGTTAAATATCATCAACTCCACTCCACATAAGGCAATTCATAGTTTAAGAATTCTAGTAAAACAACAACAAAAAAAGTAATAGAGTAATGCAGAGAGTTACTATATTAAGCAAACTTTGATAGTAGTTTAATGTCATTTGGGAGTATGTATGTATGTTATGTGCCTTGGAGTTGGTTCCAACTCATAGCAACCCTGTATAGGGTTTCCGAGGCTGTAAATCTTTATGGGAGCAGAAAGCCTCATCTTTCTCCCACGGAACAGCTGGTGGTTTCAAACTGCTGACCTTGCAGCTCGCAGCCTGATTTGTAACCACTATGCTACCAGAGTTCATTTGGGAGTATGAAGCGTAAATCATTCATTGTATGCTTCACTTTGACATAATACAGCTAATACATTTGGTACATGACTGTCACCATTTTTTTGGTCATAGTTAGCTATTATAAGAAATTTCCAGTATTGTACTAGCATTTTAAGTTTTATCTTAGTGGTGTGTACTAATAAAATATATATTATTTAGTATTTATGATTTAATACTCATATAATTTAAAAGTTTATAATTTTAATTAGTGTGATTTAATCTCAGTATAATTTGAATATAATATCTCAAGGAAAAGGGAAATATTTCCAGAGTTCTTAGCAAATTCATCAAAACCCCAGTATTTAACAAAGTTTTGCATATATGCATAAAATGTCAGTACTGGTGGGGATCCTGTATCCTCTGGCATCTACAGTTACCAAGACTAATGTTACAGCTTCATAATTGGCAGGATATATTGCTTGCAGACTGTAATAGAAGGCCAAAATGTTATCAGCTTATTAGAACTTTATATAAATAGAATGTCGTTTTCTGAAACCTATTCAATCTCCACTACATAAGAGTCAATGGCTTTTAGAAAATGAGGTATTAATTTTAAACAAATCAATGAGTTTGTAGTTTGTTACATTGCATCATGTTCTGTAAAGTTAATGTTTTTTTAAAAACCACCTCAAATACTATAAATATGATAATAAGAATATAAACTTCTGAGATATCTTACTGGAAATCTCACTGTTAGGCAAATCTGTATAACCTATGAAAACTTCTGATTTGGTGGCTAATTATTCTTTATAGCAGGCTTCAACCATGATAAAACTTGGCCAATTGATTTGCAATAGTATTGGATGAATGTACAGGTTAATACCACGGCTCCTCACTGAACTGTTGGAAAAATCATTTGTAAACTAGGGAAGTAATCCTGCCTCTCTATAAAACTACACCTTAAGAATTTACCAGAAATTGTACTGATTGGCAGTTTCACAATTTCTTCTCAATGTCATATAGACATTTCATTGTGTCCACCTTGGGTTTGATTACCTTTCACTATGAAATAGCCTCATATGGATGTGAAAGCTAGACAGTGAATAAGGAGGATCATAGAAGAATTGATGCCTTTGAGTTGTGGTGTTGGAGGAGAATACTGAAAGTGCCATGGACTGCCAAAAGAACCAGTAGATGTGTTTTGGAAGAAGTGCAGCCAGAGTGCTCCTTGGAGGCCAGGATGGCTAAGCTTTGTCTCTCCTACTTTGGACATATTGTCCAGAGGAAACAATTGTTGGAGAAGGATGTCATGCTAGGTAGGGTGGAGGGTCAGAGAAAAAGAGGAAGACCCCCAACGAGATGGATCAGCCAGGTGGCATCATTGATGGACTCAAGTGTGGCAGCGGTAGTGAGGTTGGCTCAGGATCGGACATTGTTTCGTTCTGCTGTGCATGGGGTCGCTATGAGTCGGTTCCGACTCGATGGCACCTGACAACAACAACAACTGATTTTTTCATAAGCAGAAAGTCTGCCTTTCCCATTGCAATAAATGTGGGGCACCAACTATTCCTCCCACAACACTCCCCATTCTACTGGGTTCAGATCTATTGCGATGACCACCCAGACACACAAAGTCAATACTCAGAGTTATGGGGTGTATTACAGAAGCTAACAGGTTACAATTCGGAGTCAGAAATGCTTAGGGCACAGTGGGTCCAGTCAGCTGCTGATAAATACCCATAGGACAAACCATTCCATCATAAGTCTCAGCATGAAGGTACTCAGCTCTAGCTCCATGGGTCAGCAAGCCTTGCTCCTTCATTTAAGTGCCTGGAAGTACCCCATTCTACAAGAAAGCTTTCTGCCTAAAGTTACTCAGCTTTATTTGCTCCCTGGGCTGGTATGTCCACTGCTCTGTGTCATGCTCTGGTTCTTGATTTAACTGCTGCTGCTCCTCTGCACGCCTCTGGTGTTACAGCTCTCAGGCCCTGGGTCAAGGAGGTTCAATATGTAGTGCTCTTGGAGGCCAAAGGACACACACCACTCTCACCTCTTCTTCTTTGTTGGGAATAAGATCCCCACTCCTGCATTTGAGATAACTCATTTTAAATCCTTGCTAGAATTTCAGGTTTTTACAATTGCAATTAATTCTGCTAACATTCACAGCTAAATTATGTCATCCTATCAATGTCTTCTCTCACCTTCTCTTACACAGACATGTTGTTGCCTTTAAGTGCCATTGAGACAGTTCTGACTCATAGGGATCCTGTCTAAGGATTTTGAGGAGTGGCTGGTAGGTTTGAACCACCCACCTTGCAGTTCAAACCAACCTTGCAGTCCAGTGTTTTTCCTACAGCACCACAGACCTAGCAGGGCAGACATGTTTGATGAGAGTTACAGGCTAGAAGAGACATTAGGTAATCACTACACCAGTCTCACGGATGCACACTTTAAAAAGATCTTGTGCAGTGGATTTGCCTAATGCAATATGTCATTTAATTTCTTGACTGCTGCTTCCATGAGTGTGGATAGTTGATGCAAGTCCTTAACAACTTCAGTCTTTTCTCCATTGATAAGAATGTTGTTTATTGGTCCAGTGGTGAGGATTTTTGTTCTCTTTACATTGAGATGCAATCCATATTGAAGGCTGTGCTCTTTGATCTTCATCAGTAAATATTTAAGTCCTCTTCACTTTCAGCAAGCAATTGTGTCAGCTGCATATCGCAGACTGTTAATGAGTCTTTTTCCAATCCTGATGTTACATTTTTCTTCATATTTCATTTTAGCAGTTAATTCATATGAAATGACTAACACTTTGGAAGCTCTAAGAAGCTGTCGTTGTTATATGTACAGTGTCTGAAGAAATTCAGTCCTAAGCTGAGAGTCACACTATCATTCCATTTTGGATATGAGTAGCAAGCATATTCTAATAGCCTTTACTTAAAAATAATATAGTGATTGGGATGAAAATGACAAAAAATAACAGTTAGTCTGTATATTTAGAATTGCTAGGGAGAGAGTTCACCCTAGACCTGACCAAACATATCTCTTTGCCACATTAAAACCTTTTATTTGTAATAGCATTTATACTTTTATTTTGGGAATGTATATCAAATGTCTGCTACACACCTGTCAGTTTGTCATACTGTGGTAGCTTGTTGTTGCTGTGATGCTGGAAGCTATGCTGCCTATACTTCAAGTACCAGCATAAATCGTTGAACAATTTTATTAATATCACATGCAAATAAAACTTTGCTAAAGATACTTCAAAAATGCCTGTAACAGTACATTGACAGGGATCTGTCAGAGGTCAAGCCAGATTCAGAGGAGGACATGGAACGAGGAATATAATTGCTGATGTCAGATGGATGCTGGCTGAAAGCAGAGAATACCAGAAAAATGTTTACCTGAGGTTTATTGAACAAAGGCTTCCAACTGTGTGGATCATGACGTACTATGGACAACATAGTAGACAATGAGTATTCTGGAACACTTAATTGTGCTCATGAGTAGCCTGTACATAGACCAATCGGCAGTTGTTTCGACAGTAAAAGGGGGCACTGAATGGTTTAAAATCAGGAAAGGTGTGTGCCAGGGCTGTATTCTGTCACTATACTAATTCAACCTGAACACTGAGTAAATAATCCAAGAAGCTGTTTTACATGAAGAAGAATGTGGCATTAGGATTGGAGGAAGACAGATTAACAACCTGTGATATGCAAATGATTCAAACAGGACTTAAAATACTTTACTGATGAAGATCAAAGATCACAGCCTTTTTACATTAATGTAAAACAAAACAAAACAAAACAAGAAAACTCACACCACTGGGCCAATAAATAACATCATGATAAATGGAGAAAAGATTGGAGCTTTCAAAGACTTCATTTGCTTGGATCTACCATCAACACTCATGAAAGCAGCAGTCAAGAATCAAATGAAGCATTTCCTTAAGCAAATCTACTACACAAGACTTCTTTAAAGTGCTGAAGAGCAAAGACGTGAGTTTGATTACTAAGGTACATCTATTCAAGCCATGATATTTTCAATAGCTTTATGTTCATGTGAAAGTTGAGCAATGAATAAGTAAGATCATAAAAGAAATGATGTATTTGAGCTATGGTGTTGGAGAAGAATATTAAAAGTACCATGGACTGCCAGAAGAACAAACAAATCTGTGTTGAAGAAGTACAGCCAGGATGCTTCTTAGAAACCTGGATGGTCAGACTTCATCTTTCCTACTTCAGACATATTTATCAGGAGGGACCAGTCCTTGGAGAAAGACAACATACTCGGAAAGTGGAAGATAAACAAAAAAGATAAGATCCTCCAGTGAGATGGATTGGCACAGTGGCAGTAGCAATGGCTCAAATGTAACAGTGATTGTGAGGTTGGCCCAGTAGTGGGCCATGTTTCATTTTATCACGTATAAAGAAGCTATGAGTTGGACAACTAGATGACACCTAACAACAACATCAACAAAGTCCCTTTAGAAGTTGTATAGTGGAATATTAGAGGATTACAAACCGGGCTTCTAAATACAAGGTCAGTAGTTCTAATCTACAAGTTGCTCAGCTGGAGAAAGAAAAGGTTTTCATCTCGCATAAGATTTACAGTCTGGGAAACCCTATACAGGGTAGCTATGAGTTAGAACCAACACTGTAGTACACCACCATCATCAGCACCACTACTACCCTGTAGGAGTCCTGATGTGGTGCTGAAGGATAAGCACTGGTCTTCTAATGCAAGGTTGGCTGTTCAAACCCATGACCACTCCTTAAAAATCCTATTAAATTTCATTATGAGTACTTAACAGCAACTGCCCCCTAAGAACTTTGGATACACACTGGACTAATAACCACAATTTTGGTAATTCAAACTCATCAGCTGCTCTCTGAAAGCCTTTATAGTGTTTCTATGTGAGTTGGAACCAACTCAGTGTCATGCAACAACTGCCATTTAAAATTTGAAGGACTAATAGATGACTCATATTTTACTTCCCCAAATTACAAAATTATTGAGAATCTTTGAGAAGAAGAAATGACCCATTATGTAAATTTGGGTGTTAAAAGTGTTATTCAAAGATGCTTCTGCACCTTGCTGACAGATGTGATCTTTCTGTGAAATATTTACTTGCATGACCTTTATTTGGGAAACATGCTAAAAGTCCAAATTCTTAGACCCTTCCACTGGCAATTTCCATTGATTTTTTTTTTTTGTAAACAGTGGATCCTAGGAATCTCCATTTTAAAGAAATATCCCAAGTGATACAGATCATCTGAAAATTACACTTTGAATAGCAATGAAGATATTTTCTACTTATTACTCGTGGCATCCCTTTGACTTATTTTCTTGAATTGATTTTCAGTACTTCTAATTTTATAACAGTTAAGGAGGGTTCAATAAAGAGTTTTTGTTTTCTTAAAACCATTTTGTGATTACCAATCATGATGGAGACGTAAAAAGATGATCAGACTTGTAATATCAACTACAAATGTGGTTACATTGTAAAAAGATATCCTAATACATAGCTTAGTTTATCTTTTAATAGAAGAGTCCTGCATATTTCCTATTATATGAGCAATATTAATAATGCTGTAAAATGAATCTTTTTGCTGCTAAAATCTAGAGAAAGGTTTTGTGGTCATTGGTGTGGCACTGTTCATTAATGTACCAGATTGCAAAGCTCTTTGAACTAGAAGGTCGGTGGTTCAAGCTCACCAGCTGCTCCTCAGAAACCCTATTTGTTGTTGTTGTTAAGTGCCGTTGAGTCAGTTCTGATCCATAGCGACCCTGTACAGGGTTTCCGAGGGTGTAAATCTTTACGGGAGTAGAAAACCTCATCTTTCTCCCGCGGAGCAACTGGTAGTTTCGAACTGCTGACCTTAAGGTTCGCAGCCCGATTCGTAACCACTACGCTACCAGAGCTCCTTCAGAAACCCTATGCAGGGTCATTATGGGTTGGAACCGACTTGACGGCACTTAACAACAACAAATAAAAGGACTATAAATTTTAGATAAATTAGTTATCCATAGATTGTGAGAAAAAAAGATACTCTAGAACTGACTTGGCAGTTTTTCTGTAAAGGGTCAGATAATAAATATTTTAAGTATTGTGAACCACATAATGTTTTTCTTTTCTATGATGCTGTCTGCTCCCAAGAAGATTTAAAGCCTTGGAAACCCTATATTGGGTCACTATGAGTTGGACCCAACTAGAAGGTACTTAACAGCTACAACATTATGACCCTAAAAATGCAAAAACATGGTTATCTCAGTGCCATTAAAAACTACTTGGCAAAGTGTTTCTCAAATATTAACTTCCAGTATCCTGTTAAAATGCTGATTCTGATTTCCCAAGTCTGGAACGGGTCCTGGGATCCTGAATTTCCAGAAAGTCATTGGGTGATGTCTTGGCTGCTAGTTCTGATTATCACACTTTGATTATCAAAGTTCAGGAGTTCAAAATTTCTCAGGCTCTTCGCATGTGATGGAAAGTCCCCTATACTCTTTGATTTGGGTTTCCTCTGAGTTTTTATTTCAATTTTTGACCAAATAATGGAGTTGCATTATTCCAATAATGCAGAATATCCAGCATTGTTATAGTTGCAGTTATTAAGTGCTGTCGAGTCAGTTCTGCCTCACAGCAATCCTGTGTTTTCCAAAGAGTGACTGATGGGTTTGAATTGTGGTCCTTTCAGTTAGTAGTCCAGTGCTTATCTTAAAGCACCACACCTAGAATGATCCTTTAATTTCAAAGCTTCGGAGCTTTTTGGAA
The DNA here is from genome assembly GCF_000296735.1 of Chrysochloris asiatica. Taxonomy (NCBI): domain Eukaryota; kingdom Metazoa; phylum Chordata; class Mammalia; order Afrosoricida; family Chrysochloridae; genus Chrysochloris; species Chrysochloris asiatica. Next base: position 5,202,807 of record NW_006408609.1, on the reverse strand, counting down.
ATTTGATGAAAGCTATTGACCTACACGAACTCCTGGTAGGACACCAGAGGATCAGCATGAGACTGTGAACCACAAGGTCAGCATTTCAAGCACACCAGCTGCTCTTTGGAAATTCTATACTGGGTCTCTATGAGTCGGAACCGACTTGACAGCACTTAACAACAACAACAACATGACCCTACGCATCTATCCTCTCCCTCCCAAACATGGGCTACCTACTTATAGAGGCCATTTCAAAGAATTTATGGACCTGCCTGAAACTTTACACTTTGCTCCATCTTATTGGTCCCTGACAGAGTTGTGTAATATTGTAATTTGTGAAAGCCAAGAATTAATATCCGTCCTATTAATAACATTTAAAATTTTAGATCGTAACAGTATGTTTTATTGTAAACATTGCACGTTGTTGTTACATGTCGTTAAATTGGTTCCTCAGAGCAACCCTGTATAGAGTTTCTAAGGTGTGGTTGGTGGGTTTGAACTACGAACTTGCAGTTTTCTGTCCAGTAGCTATCCTACAGCACCACAGCAGGACTCCATAAATATTATATTCCTAGGTCCTGTGTTGCACTAGATAAACATTGGACTGCAGGGGCAGTATAAACAGCGAGATTGGCAGTTCAAACTCACCAGCTGCTCCTTAGAAACCCTATGCAGGGTCTCTATGTGTTGGAGCCAAATCAACAGCACTTAACAACAACCACAATCACATTGGTAACTCTGGTCCCTAGGTGAAACAAACAATTAAGCACTCTACTAACCGAAAGGTTGATGGTTTGAGCCCCCTGAGAGGAAACTCAGAAGATAGACCTGAGGATCTGCTTCTGAAAAGTTACAGTCTTAAAAATCTTTTGGAGAAGTTCTGCTCTGCACACAAGGGGCCACCATGAGTCAGAAGTGACTCAATGGAAACTACCAGTAACATGATATATCTGTGTCTGATGTTTTCAAGAATTGCCAGATTCTTTTCCAAAGTGGGTGTGGAAGCAACGTATGAGGGCTCCAGCTTTTCCACATCTTGTGTGTACACAGTGGTACTAGGCATTGCCCCTAATGCAAATGGCTAATGGTTTTGAACTTATCTTTTCATGGGTGCATTATCCATTTGCATATCTTCTTTAGAAATTTATTTATTCAGATTCTTTGTTCATTTTAAAATTGAGTTATTTATATTGTCATTCTTAAATTGTAAGAGTTTTTTATATATTCTAGGTACAAATATCTTTCAGATATATGGCTTGTAAATATTTCCTCAGATTCTGTGGGTTCACTTTTTTGATGGTACCCTTTGAAGCACAAGTATTTATTTTAATTTTGGTGAAGTCTAATTTATCTATTTTTCCTTTTGTTGCTTGTAATTTTGGTGTCATATCCAAGAAAGTTTTATCTAATACAAGGTAATGAGATTTATGCTTATAATCTTTTTGAAGAGCTTTATGCTTTCAAATCTGATGTAGAGGCTGTTTTTTTTTAATTTTATAATTTGGGGACTAAAGGTACCAGAAGAATGTCTTGGTGTGATCACACTTGAATCTATATTTTAGTTAGTAATCAAATTTGGTGATAAAGAATTCTTAATAGCTGGTAGAGTCTGTTTCTCAATTGTTGTTGCTGGTGGTTTTGTTAAGTTCAGTCAAGTCAGTTCCGACTCATAGGGACCTTGTACACACCAGAACGAAGCACTGCCCAGTCCTGCACCAGCCTCACCATTGTTGTTATAATTGAATCCATTGCTGCTGATTGTGTTATATTGAACTTTAAAACTTACAGCTAAATAGTTTAGATGTTTTGCTTCTTTTATTCTTGCAAGTTTATTATTTTAGAAACATTTAATAAGTATTAATCCATTACAAATCTTGTTTAGGCTCTGTCCAGGCTCAATGCCAAGTAAGGTAGGGAATTAATTGATATAATAAATAGCACCCAAGTGACATGGACGATTGACTTGCTGACTTTTAATAATAGAACAACTTTGGCAGTAGGTGGAATATAGATCACTGCATGTGGGAAAGTAGACGATGACAAAGAGGATATGTAAACAAGATGATTATAGTCTGCTACATACATGTTACATGAAAAGTGACTTGTAACCCTTAGTGATTAGAATAGATGGTCATGTGTCCAGACCTCTTAGGGAATATATTACAGATTTGCAAACTATGATTAGCTATTTATATTTAAATACATTGTGTTTTGCTTTGACTATTCCTTTTTAATTCATTATTTGTTTCAGGGATCCATACTTACAAAATATAATTTCCTCTATTATTGTGTATGCTGGGATTAGCCATCCATACTTAATTAATTTAGTATCTTTTTAGTTTGTTTTTCCTGTTTTCCAAAATAGTGACTTTCTATACACTTTAAATTAATATTTAGAGGAAGATGGAGTAACACTGAGGGTAAATACTACTACTTATTGAATAAAAATGTGCTAATGCTAAGTTACTATGTTGAAAATTAAAAGAGAAAACTTTTCAAAAACTCATATCTGGATCATCATGTCTCTAGACATGATTATTTCACTGTATCTAATGTGCATTTACAGATGATCGTTTTCACAAATAATAGCATTGAACCTTATCAAATACAAATATTCACAGAAAAATATTAGGCAAAATTTTCACCTTCACATACCAATAGGTTGTTCTCTGTATTTTTTGTACACCTCCTTGGCACCATTTTTTATTGCAGCCATAAAAGAAGTTATTGGTACCAATCATGCTTCCTTATTATGCATTGGTAAACCAAATACTGTTTTTGTTTTATGTCTTGTATTTGTCTTCTTTCTACCTGCAACATCATTTCCCAAAGTCAAATGATTTTTTTACGACTTAAGTAACTATTATTAAAACAATTTAAGTAGCCTTTCACTGCCATTTCACAACCATTGCATTTGATATTGCAAACCAGAAGTCATTTATAATATCAGTATTTCTCAAGCTGGGGGAACTGAAGAAAAAATTCAAGCCTCAACTTTCGCTATTGAAAGATTCACTGGGCAAATTATTGAATGATGCAGAATGCATCAAGAAAAGATGGAAGGAATACACAGAGTCATTGTACCAGAAG
>NW_006408609.1:5169007-5198374 GCF_000296735.1 Chrysochloris asiatica | reverse complement strand
ACGAGATGGATCGGCCAGGTGGCATCATTGATGGACTCGGGGGTGGCAGCGGTGGTGAGGTTGGCCCAGTATCGAACATTGTTTCGTTCTGCTGTGCATGGAGTCGCTATGAGTCGGTTCCGACTCGATGGCACCTGACAACAACAACAACAATGTCACTGTTCTTCAAAAATTATTAGCCAAACAGAAAGACATTCTGACTTCTTAGCATTTTATTCCAAGTGTTTTCTGCTCTGGATCCAACATTACTTTTGATTCTCCCATGCAACGTCAACTTCCTTATTAATTAGAAAATGTACCGTGCAAGCTATTCTCACATCTCAGTACTTTTGTTCAGGGTGCTACTTCTGTCACAATGCATTTCTACCTCAGTTCATATGGTTTTTATCCTTTAGAGCTGAATTCAAATGAATCCTTTTTTAAAAAGTGTATTGTGAATTGAGTGAAGGTTTACAGAGATCCCCTGTTTTACCTGCAGTGCATCCTACACTTGGTTTCATCTCCATGACTGCAATCCCCTCCATGCAACATCAGTTATCCCGCTTCCTCCCTGTGCTTCCTATTCCTATTCCACCTTCTTTCTCATCATTTCTCAACTTTGTTCTTAGGTCAGTGTTGCCCTTTTGATCGTCAACTGCTCTGAAAGGGATAACATTAGAAGGTACCTGTGCCTTTTGAGTCAGTTCCAACTCATGGTGACCCGGTACAGTGTTTCCAAAGAACCACTGGTGGATTTGAACCATCAACCTTGCAGTTAGCAGTCTGGTGCTTATCTTATAGTGCTGCACCATGACTCCAGATAAAATGGAAGAAAATGTGGAACAAAACTCACAGTTACATAAAAAGGCTGGATTTATGTGTCAGAAAGAGACTGAAGAAATGTGAGACTAGGGCTCTCCATCACCCTTTAGGTCTAAAACAGAACCTAACCTCATGGCTCAATTTTCAGCCAAGAAGCAGATAGCTATATAGGGAGTAAAACAACACTAGTAAGATATGTTCACCAAGGAATGTTCAATCATTCAAGATCAAATTACTTTGTTTTAGAACGCAGTCTCTTATCCATTATGAGTGTTACCTGCCCCCCATCCCCATTGCATTTCTTGAACTTCTGTGCAACATTTGCTTTAACAGAGATTTATGCTAGAATTAGAGTCCTGGTGTGGTGCTATCGGATAAGCAGTGGACTACTAACCACAAAGTTGACAGTTCAAACCCACCAGCCACTTCTTGGAACCCTTTTACAGGGTCATTATGAGTCAGAACTGACTCAATGGCACTTAACAGCAACAATGTATTGGAGTTCCTCTTTCAGCCTCATCTGGCTTCAAATCCTGGCAATACTTCATGTGTTTATATTTCATCTGTATTCTTGGACAGTTGATATCATTTCCTAAGCTTCTTCATCACTTTAAAATTAATATAATATGTGCAATGTATATAGCTTTCAGGTTACTTTAGATGCTAAAGTCTGATAACACAGTGCTTGCACAGGAAATGGACAAATGGTAGCTTTGGGTGTATTCTTGTTAGTTTGCCTTGTTACATCATTCATCCAGTAGATAGTATACACCTTGAGGACAGACACTTAGCTTTATTTCTTTATGTATTCATTCAAACCAGTCAGTCCCCAAAGAAAATCTCTTCCCTTTTTCCTTTTACTTGTCATGATGATTCACTGTGTTTAACCTACTTCATCTGTATTAACATACTAATTTATTGTTATATTGTCTCATACCACAAAGGAGTTAGGATGATTTATGAGCGGCATAAAAACAAGAGTGAAATATAAATAAGAAGCTAGTAAGTGCATTTTGAATAATTAAAGAGCTTAATTTCACTATCATGAACTTAAGTGAAATAAAAACTGTAGATAAAGAAATGCTAAAGCTTGTCTTCATTCTCTCATGTTTTGTAGGATCTCGTCTTCGCCAGGAAGACTTTCCCCCACGGATTGTGGAGCACCCTTCAGATGTCATTGTCTCTAAGGGAGAGCCCACCACTTTGAACTGCAAGGCAGAGGGCCGGCCAATGCCCACCATTGAGTGGTACAAGGATGGTGAGCGGGTGGAGACTGACAAGGATGATCCCAGGTCACACAGGATGCTTCTGCCCAGCGGATCCTTATTCTTCTTGCGCATTGTGCATGGGCGCAGAAGTAAGCCTGATGAAGGAAGCTATGTTTGTGTTGCAAGGAACTATCTTGGTGAAGCCGTGAGTCGAAATGCATCTCTGGAAGTGGCATGTAAGTGAATAGAACGTGCCTCATAAATGGCACTACATTTATGTTTACTACTGGTATTTTTTTTAACAAGCAATGATTTTGTTCCTACTAGAGCTTAATGCTTATAGACCCAAACAATACATTCTGCATAATTTTGCTTTCTGGTCTTCAAATATAGCTGGCAAAAATGTCAAACCAGGACTGTTGCAATGAGTTTTATATTAAATCATTATGGTGCTGCTGGTTATGTTAATAATTTGAATAACTAACAAGTAATATAATTATGTATTAAAGTTGGTTGTGTTAAAAGGAAAAGTACATGTAACAGGACATCAACTTTAAGGTTTAAATCCAATATTGTGCATATTAACATATGCAATTATATATATTGGTAAATCAAGATCAATTTGGATATTGGCTGAATAGCTTCATGGATTACTTTGCAAAGCAAATTCAAATGAAAAAATATTGTTTGTAGGGGAAGACTCAAGGTTGTATTTTATACAGTTTTGTAAGTTTTTGAAGCTCAGCTGTCTGTTTTAAGTATAAATTTGTTTCAAAACCGAGTATCATTAAAACATCAAAAACTACCTAAAAGAAGTTTGTAGCTTTAACTTTTCTGGCTGCACACATAGGCCTTCTTAAATAAAGGGGATTGAGGAGTTTTTAGAATGCAGTCTCTTTATTGATGTAGATGGGAGGGGCTTATAAATGGTAGTTCATGGTCTCATGTATCTATTTAGAGTTTATCTTTGTAACCTCATGCTATGTGGTATTACATTGGGTTGCAAAACTTGTGAATATGTTCCTTTGAGATTCTCAAAACAAAAAAGCATCTTTTATTAAACAAAGCCCTGAAATTTCTTATTTGTAATTCCCAATGAAAACTTTTGCTTTCCTGCATTAAGTCTTCTGTTCCATAGTTTTTACCAGGAACCTGGAAGCCAGTGATGCTTGAAATGTGTCAATAATAAGAATACTTGTCATTTTTGACCTAAAGGGGTCTGGTGGGGGACATTTTTATCAACAAAATCGGACATTGAAATAGTTCAATATGCCTAAAAGTTCCAGAAATAAGATTTCTTAAGTGAACTAAAATTTAGATAAGTTGATGGGAAATTCAAAATCAGATCCTGAATCTTCTAATTCTCAAACTCACTAGCATTGTGTTGATTCTGACTCAGAGAAATCCTGTATAGGTTTTCTGAGGCTGTGATTCTTTACAGGAGCAGAAAGCCCCACCTTTTCCCCCAGAATGTGGGGTGGATTTGAACAGTGCTTACCCTACAGCTCTAGCCTGGTGCCTTTTTCAATTCTTAGTTCTAAGGAATTGAAATGTATTTGGAAAAACCCTCTAAATGAAGCCTGATTTGTTTTGTATAAATGAAAATTAATAATTTTAATATTGTTAATTTCTCTTATCTGTTTATCATGAAATGACTTTTTTCATACTTAAAAAAATTTACTTCTAAACTTTTTTTTTTTTTTTTTTTTCTGAATTGGTCATTCATTTCACTGTTGAGCAGTTAAACTTTATTTTTCCTCTTTATCTAAGCTTTGTTAGATTTGCTCCCAATATGTGTATTTGGTGGTTTTATTTACTCTAAAAGGATTGCTCTTTTCTCTAATTTCATCATTAATAATGAATCAAACTATTTTCAAAGACACACTTTAAATCATGGGTTTTTTGCCTGTAATGTGACAGTAGTATATTTTTTTAAATTAAATAATGAGCTTTGAGAAATACTTGAATTACTTCTGTCCTACAGAGGCAGACAAGATGGCTTCTAAATTGGATTTAGCTGGTGAATAAAATTCTTTCTTCTAATGCCATGTCAACAGTTCATGACATTTGAGGAAATGTGAGATCAAATAATATTCATATTTACTCATCTCTTTCACATTAGCTCAACTGTCTTTTTGCTTTGTGCATCATCTAAAGTAATAAAATGGGAACTCGAAGTCAAAACATTTTGATTTTTCAGTACCTATTGGTCACCAAGATGTGTATTTGTAAAGTGATTGAGGAACAGCTGCAGATTATATAAATGTTTAGCCTTCACATTTTAGAAAAGTCATTGCAAAGGTTCAGTCATTGACTCATCAATCCATTTATCTATTAAAGGAAACTGAGATTCCATGTACTGGAAGATGATTTGCTGTAGAGTAATGAATATGTCGGAGTCCTGGTGTGGTACTGTGGGTTAATGCGTCAGACTTCAAAGTTGTTTAAACTGCAAGATCGGTGGTTCAGGCTCACCAGTTGCCTCTTGGAAACCATATACAGAGTTGCTATGGGTTGGCATCAACTCGACGGCACTTAACAACAACAACAATGAATAGACACTGCCGTCTATTCACAAATAGTCCACTATCTAGCTGGAGTGACAAACATGCAAATTGCTGTTGTTGTTAAGTGCCAAATACCCAGTTTCGACTCACAGACACCCTGTATAGATTTTCTGAGGAATGACTGGTGGGTTAGAACTGCTGACCTTGTGGTTAGTAAGTAGCCAATAGCACCACACCAGGACTCAACATGCAAATAGATAATTAATAAAAAATGTAAACATAATAACATGTGTAATTGTGGTGGCTGTCTACTGCCGAGTCGGTTCTGACTCATAGTGACCCTATATAGGATTTCCAAGCTTTAAATCTTCATGGGAGCAGAAAGCCTCATCTTTCTCCCAGGAGCGGCTGGTAGGCTTGAACTGCTGACCTTGTGGTTTACAGTGCAGTGCTTATCATTTGAAGATACCATGCTCCCAAAAGGTATAATGTTGTTGTTTAATGCCATCATGTCATTTCCAACTCGTAGCAACCCTGTGTAGGGCTTCCGAGGAGCAACTGGTGAGTTTGAACCACCAATCGTGAGGTCAAGTGCACATCCTACAGCATCACACTAAGACTCTTTAGAATCCCAAAAGGAAGAGTATTTCCTCCTTCCCAGATGGATTAATTCAAAAGAATTTTAAGAGGATCTCTGAGTTGAATGACCGGCTAAAATGCATCGAGTGAAAACTGAAGTGAAAAGTCATCCAGGAAGAAAAAACAGAAGACTTAAGTGTGTTTGGGGACTTGCAGTTAGCTTGATGTGGGATTGTCACAGGGTAATGGAGGTGAGAAGAATAGGTTTGCAAGTCAGACATGTGCCAAATCATAATATGTAGACTTTCTTTGTTGTTAAATAATGGAGATTCTTTGAAAGAAAGTAAGAGATTACATTAAAAGGATGACAACTTAAGTTAGAGAAAAGTTAAAATTATCAAATATTCCTGAAAAGAAATAGTCTTAGATTTCAAACTATGGAAGCATCTGTGAAGATTGAAAGTAGGAAATGTTTTAAAACATATTTAGGAATTATAAATCACATCACTTTGCATACAATTTGATATGGGAAATGCGGAAGAGGGTGGTGGGAAATAGAGGGAGATTCCCAGATTCATTTTTAGCTGAGTAACTGGAAATTGAATGCTGTCATCCATATAGATGGGAAATACCAGAGAAGTAACTTTAGAAAGGAAAGAGGAATATGCCAACTTAGATAGTATTATTTGACATTCCCTGAGATATTTGGGTAAAAGAATATCTAACGTTCAGTTTTTAACAAAAGAGCTCCTTGAACTGAAACGGAGTTCTGGTGTGGCACTCTAGGGTAACACACTGGACTGCAAAGTCGGTTTGAACCTCAAGGTCAGCAGTTGAAACTCACTAGCTATTCCTCAAAAACCCTAAACAAGATCGCCATGAGTCACAACCCACTCCACTGCACTTAACAACAACAAGAAATGGGAAGGGAAGTCTTTCCATGTAGTGGCCAAAACCATCAGAATAGATAGGAGTTGACATGATTGCCCAAATAGACTCTGTGCAGGGAGTAGTTAGTAAGGGTAGAAGTCATTCCCATGCTTAGAAAATTCATTTTTAAGTGTGATCAGAAGCATCTGGGCTCTCAAGAGATATTAGAATGATATGGTGTGGTTAGGGCAATGTTAAGAAAGACCAAGTAATAATTTTTAGCTAACAAAAAATAAGTTGATAACACAATTGCCACATAGTGGTCAACCAAGAAATGTCTGTGGATTCTAATGATGAGAAAAGATCACAGCAGATGAAAGAATGGGTTGGTGCAGGGTGGAGGTAGAGTGGTGGAGGTGGAATGATGAATATTCTTGCAAGAATTGCACTCTGGGAAATGAGGGAACCAAAGTTGATTTCCTTAGCCTCTGCATGATAGCCATTGATGTTAGAGTAATTATTTATTGTGTGTGTGTGTTGGGCGGCAGGCCTTATACTGTGTCCTGGTGTGGCGCTGTGGGTTAATACGCTGGACTGCAAGGTAGGTTTGATCTGAAGGTCGGAAGTTCAAGCTCACCAGCTGCTCCTCGGAAGGAAGCCCTATACAGGGTCACTATGAGTCAGAACCAACTTGACAGCACTTAACAACAACATGTTGTGCCTTGGAGTCCTGAGGTTGGTTGCAACCACACAGTCAGAGGTTCAAACCCACTAGCCCTTCCTCAGAAACCCTATAGAGGGTCACTATGAGTTGAAACCCACTCAACGGCACTTAGCTACAACAATGCTATGCCTTGTAGCATGTTTAATAGTATCCAGATCTCTTCCCACCTGACACCAGCTGGAAACTCATAATCCCCAGATGGGCAACCAAAAATATCTCTAGATATTGCTAAACGTTTTTTTGGTCTCAAGTCAGTTGAAAACCACTGATACAGGTGTACCTAGGTTGTCAAGTGTGTATTGGAAAGTGGCACTCAAATTTGTCAGAAATTTGATTGTGAAATTTTTTAAAATCAAAAGTATGGAAAACGGTGCATCTCTTGCTTCACCTTGTTTTTCATTTCAAAAATCTTAGTTTCTACTATAGTATAAAATGTGCAGGTTTTTTTTTTTTTTTTTTAATTGATAACAGTCTCTTTTAGCTGGCTATGAGTCAGCTGGTTCTATGACTCAGCTGGAATCCTGGTGTAGTGCTGTAAAATCAGCACTGGATTGAAAACCACAAGGTTGGTGGTTCAAACCTACCAGCCATTCCTTGGAAACTCTATACAGTTCACTATGAGTTGGAAACAACTGAATGGCAAACAATAACGTAAGAACAACAACATAAGTCAGCCTGTTCTTTAACATACATAGTCATGGATTTCTGTTTTAGTAAATATTTCAACTTTATGTAACTAAACAGGTATGGTTGAAGGGAAAAAATTATTCAGGACTAATCCTTATAATGGAGATTTGAATCACTTATAAATGTGCCTTCTCTTCTTCCTTCTTGGTTGGGGAAAAAAATTAGCAATCTAGAAAGTGTTTTTTAAATCACTTGATCCAGGGAGGTTCTATAGGCAAAAAATGATTTTACACATTTAGCAAACTGGAGGACTTACTAGCCGAGCTTGGCACTGAAGAAGTTAATGCACCGTTTTCCAATGGGACCACCATGAGAGTAGTGGCAGTCACTGGTATGGATAGGGTTTCAGTGTGTAAGCAACCAAAGAAGCACTAGGGGGTCCTTACACAGATTGTGGCTGCTTGGGATGCTGCTAAGTCAATGGCAGCCCCTAGAGATAGCAGCTGTAGCCCCAGGTGGTAAATATATGAGAGCAGCTTGATCTATCGACCAGGGTAAGAGGGGGCTCTGGCCTAAATGAAAATTCATGAAAAATTGATGAAGTCCCCAGATTATTTTTTCCGTTTCCTTTTCTCAGCACTATGCCAATGCAGAGAAGGGAGATTAAATGAGGTGTTGAATACTTTAGTGGCAAGGAGGTTGTGGTTCAAAGGTCAGGGGTCATGTAAAAACGGATTTTTTTTTTTTTTTTTTTTTTTGCCTTTCTTACTTCTGAAGTAAAACACAAAAATTTTTAAGATTAGCTGGGGTTTACCTCTCCTTTGATTTAAAAAATAAAATAAAATGGGTTAAATATTGAAGAGTTGGCTTTTGATGCAACTACAAAAGAGAGAACACATCTGATTGATAATTCAATTGGTGAACTAGAAATAGATTGAATTCCATGATTGCAGGGTGATTTTCTCTCTCTCTCTTTTTTCTGTCTCCATGTTTCAAGACTCATACTGCAAGAAAGTCATTTAGAGAAGGAAAAGGTCTTGCATTATTTATAGGTCACAGATTGCTAGAATAGCAAAGCTGTGGAACACTCCACAAACATAATGATCTTGTTTGCTTTAAATCCAAAACTAAATTGATGTTTTATCTGTACGAGTAAGAGTGCTTATCGAAGTAGACTCACTTTAGCAAGAGAGGTCACAGGTGGCATTAAAAATGAACACTAGAAAAATTGTTTTCTTGATATTTCCAAGTTAAATATATCTGTAATGCTTTTACTTATTTTATTTTGGTTGTAGATGAATCTCATGTAACTTAAAGTACCTTTTTATTCTATAAAAGAGCAATATGAACTACAAAGAGGCTAAACCATGGAGAATTTATATATATATATATACAAAAGCAGAAAACTAATTTATTGAGTGATCACACCATTCACCCATTTAAAGTGCACAATTTGGTGTATTTTTTTAGTAGATTCTCAAAGGTGTGCAACCATTACCAATATGTGATTTTTGAGTACTTTTGTCTTTCCCAAAGAAAACCTAGAACCCATTAGTAGTCTATTTTTGTGAATTGATTCCTTTCACTTAATAGAAAGTTTTCAGTGGTCATCATTAAAGCAGCACTTGTTAGTACTTCGTTCTTTTTTTCAATGCTTAATAATATTCCATTGCATGGATATACCACATTTTATTTATCCATTCAACAGTGGATGACCATTTGGGTTGTTTCCACTTTTTGGCTATATAAGAATAATGCTGCTATGAAATTCATGTACGAGTTCTGTGTGAACATATGCTTCCATTTCTCTTGGGTGTACACCTTGGAGTGGATCATATGGTAACTCTTTGTTTAACTTTTGGATGAGCAAATATGTAAATTGTAATTGCAGATAAAATTCTTTTTATCAGTGTCATGGAATTACCTATATCCAAACTTTCTCTTGGTACAAAGCAAGTTAGTAAATGTTGTTAGCACTTGATAAATATTATTGACTTTCTATAACATTAAGCTTCCTGTGTCATGTCTCCATATATTAAAATTAAACTCAGCTCATTAAGAGAAATCAATGTTAACTGTAGGAAAATTGAATTGTCTCAAAGTTCTAAAAAAAGAAAATTGTGGGCTCCATAATTTTATTCAAATAGGTGATTGACTAAATCCCGATTCTTCCTCATTAGAGTTTCTATAAGACCCTGTTGATTTTGGTTCCAATAAGGTTGGATAATCTTGCTACTTGAATCTTAATTTCATTTTTGGGCATACTTAGATTTGTCTTAAAAGCAGGTGACTTGTTGGTTTCTCTGGAACTGGTTGGAAGAATAACTGACATTATGTTCCATATTTCAGGGTTACATTTCCTTCCAAATTTCTGACAGTCTTTTCTTCTTACTTAGAAGATTTAGCATAAGAAATTAATGAATGATTATAATAGAACTTTAGTAAGTAAGAGTGGGGGACCAGAGAATTGCTATCATCTCTCCATCCAAATGCAAACTAAATAAGTTGCCTTTAGATTGATTGAGACTCATTGTGGACCCTATCTGAGTCAGCATGCAATCTTAATGACTGATATTCTTGGAAATGAGATACAAGGCTTTCTTCCAATGTGCTTCTGTATGGACATGAACCTCCAACCTTTCTGCTCGCAACCCAGCACATTAACTATGTGCACCATCCAGGATGCTTCATGTCTTTCTTAAAGATAAATAATCATACAAATAAATGCATTTTCTTAAAATATTTTGTACTGATATTGGAACTGATACTTAGAGATTTTAAGCAAATCTAATATAAAAGCTCCTGACACAGAAACAGACAGTGTTTTATTTGATTTTTATAGGGTCTGTATGAGTCTGAACCGAGTCAATGACATCTAACAACAATGATGGTTCCATGAATCCCTCTATTTGTGTTTCTACAAATTTCAGGAGAAACTTAAAAGTTTAAGGGACAAGGGAGAAGAAGGAAGAGTGAACAGCCAACTAAAAAACATACCTTAAGATTTAGACCATAAATCTTATAGCATAAGTAACACACGTATTAGATAGGAATGAAAAACTGTGTTAAGCAGAAAGTAAAATGGATGTGAAGCAAATATTATTTGAACTCAGCAGGTTTTCGACAGTACTACCCTGCATCCACATTATAAGTTCAAGAGTGTTTTTAAAAAAATCTGTAAAATTCATTGAAAGTATTATAAACCATGAATGTATGAGCACCAAAGAGTCAATCTGAAATATCTTTAACAAGAGAAAAACCCAGAAAGCAGCTTGTACTATGATATTAAGGAACAGACAGCCTCATAAGCAGTGTGTGGGGGGTGGGGAGTGCATGTGCACACATATCAAGTTTAATGTGTTATTTGAGTTTTTTTTTTATGTGTTGTTGTTGTTGTTGTTGTTGTTGTTAGGTGCCATCGAGTCGGTACTGACCCATAGCAACCTTATGCACAGCAGAATGAAACATTGCCTGATCTTTGGCCAACCTCACTACTGTTCATTGATGCTGCCACTTGGCCAATCCATCTCGTTGAGGGTCTTCCTCTTTTACTCTGACCCTTCATCTTACCAAACATGATATCCTTCTCCAGTGACTGTTCCCTTCTGAAAATATGTCCGAAGTATGAGAAATGAAGCTTAGCCATCTTGGCCTCCAAGGAGCACTCTGGCTGCACTTCTTCCAAAACGGATCTATTGGTTCTTTTGGCAGCCCATGGCATTTTCAATATTCTACCTTTAAATTTTAGATACCCCATAAAATGCTTTCAATTTTCAGATAAAGGGCTTTCTTTGCTTTGATCTTCACATCAAGAGTGAAACATTGGTATGTCAGTATAACATGTTTGAACTTATGAGCTACTTAAATATGTATAATGCTGTTTATTTGATATCAAATTTCTGTTGATTGAATGGACTCTATCCAACCCCTCACTCAGTACAAGTCTCAAATTTGCATTCATTCACAATTCATCTGAATTAACATAGGAAAAGCACATAAATGAAGTGAAATCTTGATCCTCTACTTTACAAAAGGTAACAGTATCACTGAGCTCCACAATCACGTAAATCCTACTAGCGAAGGTATACAGTGATACTCAAGTGTAACAAAATAAACATGTTGGTGTCTGCTCCAGTTTTCAAACCTGGAAGTCTTTTAGCTGAAGTTAAGAAAAAAAAAAAAAAATTAGGGTTTGGAAGGATTATCCAAATATAAAATTTGAATGTGTTAGAGATGAACGATGTGAAAATAATGTTGATTTTAATGGAAATGTGTATAGGTTGACACTGTAGCTAGGAATGCTGCCATTTATATGTTTTTACCTAAGATATGTACTTCAACAGCATGACAATTCTCCAGTTTTCATTCTTTAGATTGAATTTGTTTCTTAAGATTACAATACACATCTTTTAATTCTATAGCAGTCCTCACAAGCTTTCTGTACTTGCATAAGAAGGTTACACTTCTTTTATGCATTGGTCTGTGTACATAGGTAAACAATCAAGATAAGTGTAGAAATACAGTGTAGGATGTTCTGTTTTATTTCTTACAGTTTTGTTTTTTTTGCTATTGTCTTTGATAGAACTGCTAAAGGTTGAGATTGATTCTATACCATTGGGATTGGTTTTTCCTTTTAGGAGATTTTCAGAGCAAACATACTATGTCCAACTACTCATTTCTTAGTTAGGAAATTCTCATGTAAAGTTTTGTCAGTACTCTGTAAACAATGCTTCGGATGGCTTTTGTAAACTCTCTGAGGTTACTACACCCTGGAACTTCTCAGACAACAATAGTTTTATCTCTTGTTCTCTGGTAGGGGAGTCAAGCAAGGATAATAAGAGAGGCGGGGGCTTTGATGATTTGACAGACAAATTGGCCCAAACACACCTGTTGGGCCTTTAACACAAAGAGGTGTTTTTGTTTTGTTTTTCATTCTTTTTCTTTATTTTCTCCTTTTCATCCTCCTCCTAGAGCTTCTTCTTCCCTTCCTTTTCTACTTTCTCCTCTTCTTCCTTCTCCATTTTACCTGCAGAAAGTCTTCCACCCAAGATATTTCTTAGTCATTAACTCACTGGTCCACAAAAGAACAGCAAGTAAGGATGTAAGGTTACAGACAGACATCAAGACAAATCTCTGGTTGCCTATTACTATAATCTTATTGGCTAGTGTCAAACATGTTGTTGTTTTCCCGACTCATAGTGAACCTTTATAGTTTTTGAGGAAAGGCTGGTGGGCTTGATTGAGCTGCTGACCTGGTGGTTAGCAGTTCAGCACTTATCCTACTGCATTACATACATAGGACATGGTATTTGAGCTTAAATTAAATCGAGATTCTTGTTATTCACCTATACTTTTGTCTAAGAACCAGACCATATTCTTAGTTAAAAAACTGGAATGAAAGGATCCTTCTTAATATTTCTAAAGATAATAATTCATGTGTTATGTGGGTATCTGACCCCTTCTTGCTTTTCTTACTTACTGAATAAGAACCTTTGATTCTTTTTTTTTTTTTTTTTTTTTTCCTTTTCTTAAGTTAACTTTAGGTCTCTAAGTAGGACTAGCACTGGACTGAAAACTTCAAGGTTGGAAGTTCAAACCCACAAAACAAACCCAGTTGCTGTTTAGTGACTTTAACTCATGGTGACCTCTTGCATGCCTTAATAGAACTGTGCTTTACATAAAAGCAAAGATCCATGTCTCTGCTTGGCCTATCTATTTTTCTTTTTTGTTCCTTTTGTGTGTGTGTTTGGGTGGGGGAGAGATGAGTATATTACTTTAATCCAAGACTGCATGTAGAGGAGTAGGGGGAGATGAGATGATTTAAATACGGAAGTAGAATGTTTGTAGTTATTCTTAGCTGGCTTTGAGTGATCTCCAACTCTTAGTAACTTTATGTATAATAGAACAAAAACATTGTCCAATCTTGCATCATCCTCAAAATCATCGTTATGTTTGAGTCCATTATTGTAGCCATTTTATCATTCTGTCTCATTGAGATCCTCCTTCAGTTTTGTTGACCCTCTACATTACCAACAGTCGTATCTCCTGATGACACGTCTTAAGTAAGCATGATGAAGACTTCCATTCTTGCTTCTGGCTGTACTTCTAATACGACTGATTTTTCTTCTTCTGGAAATCCATGATATATTTACTATTCTTAACCAACACCGCAAGTTGAATGCAGCAGTTCTTTTGTCTTCCTTTTCCATTGTCCATATGCTTCATAGGCATATGAAGCAAATAAAAATACCATACCTTGGGTCAAGTTCACCATGACATCAAAATGACATCTTAATTGCTTTTTAATATTTTAAAGAAGTCTTTTGTAGCAGATTTGTTTAATGCAGTGTGCCATTTGATTGCTTGAATGCTGCCTCTATGAGCTTTGATCAGAGTAAGGAAATCCTTGATAACTTTAGTTTCTTCATCAGTTCTCATGATGTTTATGGTCCCAATTGTGAGGATTTTTTTTTTTTTTTATGGCTTCAATTTAGCTATAATTCTAAAGGTAAAATCTTTATTAGTAACTATCTCAAGTGGCCTTCATTGTCAAAAAGCACAGTTGTGTCATCTATCTATCCATTGTCATCTAGTTGCTTCTGACTCATAGTGACCCTGTAGAGCCGAGGCTGTACATCTTTACCCTCGTACAGAACCGTAATTTTCTCCCTTAGAGCAGCTAGTGGGTTTGAAATGTTGAGCTTGCAGTTAGCAGTCCAGTGGCTATACTACAGAGTGCTTGTTGTTTGCATATAACAATTTATTAATAAGTTTTACACTGTAGTTGTTGTTGTTGTTAAATGCTTTTGAGTTGCTTCTGACTCATAGAGACCCTGTATGGGATTTCTGAGGAGCAGCTGGTGGATTTGAATCCACAACCTTGCAGCTCAAACTGACCTTGCAGTCCAGCATATTATCATGCTGCACCACACCCAGCCTCCTAGCTTTAGACTGTTTTTGTTGTTGTTATGTGCCATGGAGTCAGTTCCGACCCATAGCGACCCTGTACAGGGTTTCCGAGGCTGTACATCTTTATGGGAGCAGAAAGCCTCATTTTTCTCCCATGGAATAGCTGGTAGTTTCAAACTGCTGACCTTGTGGTTCACAGCCTGATTCGTAACTACTACGCTACCAGAGCTCCTTAGCTTTAGACTAGAGATCAGTAATGTCTAAATTGACTAAGAGGAATTCCTGAGTTATGCAAATGGTTAAATATGTGACTTTTGGTGGAATGATTGATGATTTGAATTCACCCAGAGGTGCCTTAGAAGGTGGTCCTGAAGATCTACTTCCGAAATATCAGTCTTGAAAACCATATGAAACGGTTCTTCTCTGCATGCATGGGGTTGTCATAAATTGGAATTAATTCAATGGCAACTAACAACAAAACAGACTAATGAGGTTTCTCTTTATCCTAGGGGACCTTATAGCATTTTGGTTGGGGAACAAAATATGAAGTACCAGTACCAGTTTCTGCTGAGTCAAATCTACTCCAAAAGGATTTCTTTCTTTCTTTTTTTAAAGTAATACTTTATTGTGTTTAGCGTGAAAGTTTACAAAGTAAATTAGGCTACTGTTTAACAGTTTCTGTATAAATTGTTCAGTGATATTAGTTATATTTTTTACAATGTGTCAACATTCTCTTTAATTGGGTTCTGGTTATTCCATCTCCAGTACTCTACTTTCTCTGCCTCTAATCTTTTCATCTTAGTTTTAGAGTAAATTTTGATCTTTTGTGTTATATAGATGGTTTTTTAGTAGAGTACTGTATTTATAAGGAGCATAGTGGTTACGAATCGGGCTGCAAACCTTAAGATCAGCAACTCGAAACTACCAGCTTTCTGCGGGAGAAAGATGAGGCTTGTTGCTCCCGTAAAGATTTACAGCTTCGGAAACCCTGTACAGGGTCGCTATGAGTCGGAACCGACTCCATGGCACATGACAACAACAACAACAACAACAACAACTTTATTTATGGATTCTATCCATCTTTTTGTTTGTCACTCTGTTATACCACTAAGCCTTCGAAACCCTATGCAAGGTCTCTGTGAGTTGAAACTCCATGGCACGTAACAACCACAGCATGAAAGGATAATTTTGGTTCCTTTGGTCTCTCTAGTCCAGGATATCTGGACTTCTTAAGAATTTGAATCCTGCTTTGAATCCCCCCACCATCTATCAGGATCCATTTATTGTGACCTTGATCAGTAGTGGTTGTTGGGCACCATCTAATTCTTGTGGTCTCATGGTGGATGAAGCTGTAGCTCATGTAGGCTAGTAACCCTTAGACTAGTTTCTTCTTGGATATTTTAATTTCCTCCTGTTTCATTTGATCCTAATAAGAAGAGACCAATAGTTTATCTTATGTGACTATTTGTAAGCTTTTAAGATCCCAAGTACTACCCACTTTATTAGGCTGTAGAACATGAATTTTGTTAACTATAATATACCAATTTACTGAGTTGTCTCATGAGACTATAATCCTAAACTTTCCAACCTAGAAAACCAATCTTGCAAGGTGTTTGGTTATGTCTGAAAATCAATCCATAAGGTTTTCAATGGCTAATTTTATAAAGTATATTGCCAGACTATTCTACCAAGAAGCCTCTGCGTAGATTTGACCCTCAAACATCTCTGGTAGCTTAGTGGTTACGAATCGGGCTGTGAACCTTAAGGTCAGCGGTTCGAAACTACCAGCTGCTCCGCAGGAGAAAGATGAGGCTTTCTACTCCCGTAAAGATTTACACCCTCGGAAACCCTGTACAGGGTCGCTATGGGTCGGAACCGACTCGATGGCACTTAACAACAACAACAACAACTGAGCATTTAGAGTCCTGGTGTGGTGCTGTGGGCTAATACGCTGGACTGCAGTCGATTGAATCACAAGGTCAGTGGTTCAAGCTCACCAGCTGCTCCTTGGAAACCCTATACAGAGTCCCTATGGGTAGGAAATGACTTGACAACACTTAGCAACCACAACAACAACAACTGAGCATATTAACCATTTGCATCACAAAAGGACTCTGGCATGAAAGGAGATAAGTTAAACACAGTGTGTGGAGAGAAGAGCTTAGCTATGAGGAAAATTAAGGTTTAGTAAGGTGCTGTTGTGTGCAGTGGACTTGGTTCTGACTCATAGCGACCCTGCATAGGGTTTTGGAGGCTGTAAATCTTTATGGGGGCAGTGTTGTTGTTGTTGTCAGGTGCCATCGAGTCGGAACCGACTCATAGCGACCCCATGCACAGCAGAACGAAACAATGCTCGATCCTGGGCCAACCTCACCACCGCTGCCACCCCCGAGTCCATCAATGATGCCACCTGGCCGATCCATCTCGTTGGAGGTCTTCCTCTTTTTCTCTGACCCTCCACCCTACCCAGCATGACATCCTTCTCCAACGATTGTTTCCTCCGGACTACATGTCCAAAGTAGGAGAGACGAAGCTTAGCCATCCTGGCCTCCAAGGAGCACTCTGGCTGCACTTCTTCCAAAACAGATCTATTGGTTCTTTTGGCAGTCCATGGCACCCTCAGTATTCTCCTCCAACACCACAACTCAAAGGCATCAATTCTTCTACGATCCTCTTTATTCACTGTCCACCACTCATCTGTCTGTCGTGCTGTGGTGGTTTGAATTGCTGTGATTCTGAGGGCTATGCCACCGGTGTTTTAAATAACCAGCAGGGTCACCCATGGTGGAAAGGTTTCAGATGAGCTACAAAACAAAGACAGACTAGGAAGAAAGAGTGACAAACTACTTCCGAATCGCTAGTCACTGAAAACTCTATGCATAGCAGAGAAACAATGGGGGCAGTGTAGGTTGACATAAATTAGTATAAGGAAATAAGGAAATGATATTTTACAGGAGTTTTGGTAGTAATTTGAAATTTTTTAATTTAAATATTTAAAATAAAAAATGAGTATAATTTAAAGTAAGATATAAATTCTTCATATGTATATATAATATATGTGTATATTATATATATATACTCACACACACACACAGTTACAGTGTTGGTTAGGGAAATAACAGGATCAGAAACAACTCAGGAAACAGTTCTTCGATTAGGTCAGTCTCTTAATTGTGCCTACAGGCAGGCCTATTCTGGTCCTCTGCCTCATGGTTCCTCAGTTAAGTGTTACAAAGCTCTTTGTTGTTGTTGTTGCTAAGTGCCATCAAATAGGTTCTGACTCATGCCTAGTTCTGTGTCATCCTCACAATTGTTTTTTGTTGTTTTATTTGAGCCCACTGCTGCTGCTGCTGCCACTGACACTGTTTCCATCCATCTCATTGAGGTACTCCTTGTTTTTTGCTGACCCTCCACTTTACCAAATATGATATCTTTCTTCAGGCACTGGTCTCTACTGATAACATGTCCAAAGTATAAGGCACAAAGTTTCACCATCCTGGCTTCTAAGGAGCATTCTGGCCATACTTCTTCCAATACAGATTTGTTTGTTCTTCTGTCACTCCATAGTGATTTTAACATCCTTCTCCAACACCATAACTCAAATGCATCCTTTCTTTACTTGTCTTCCTTAGTCACTGTCCAATTTCACATTCATATGTGGCGATTCAAAATACCATGGCCTGACCCCCTCCATATATAGAGTAGACAGGGATTGGCAATTGGACATTGGCTACCCAAAATGGGGGGGAGGGATATAAAGGCAAGAAGTGACTGGCTTACAAGCTTTCAAGAAGGAACCTACATCCAGAGGGTGTGGAAGAAGGTAGAATCTCCAATGAGTAGTATCCAGTCTGCCTGGGCAGGACTGATGAAATGTGGATAGGTCTCTTGTGATACAATAGAGAATAATTGTTATAAGGACTGATTGTGAGAGTTATAAATGTAAAGGCAGACATTTTGTAGCAAGGAGAGGAGTGATTGACTTTGCACTCTAAGAGCGCAGGTCCCTGGGACCATCAAAGAAGAAGAGCAGAGAGTGGGACCCTACCCAGAGAAGCAGTGATGCCTATGAGATGGAGGCAGAGAAGATGCCATGGAGTGATGGAGCGGCTGGGGACTTTAGACCCAGAGAGGGAGAGGGGCTGTGTGCTGACGACTGGGGGGCAGGCTTGTAGGGTATACCCTTTGGTTGGTTGATGATGCATGGAGGGGATTGTAACCATGGCAATGAAACGATATATGATAGGATGAATGTAAAACTAATGTTCACCCATGTAAACTATCACATAAATCACAATAAAACATTAAAAAATATATACAAAAACAAAAAATGCCATGGCCTGGTTTAGGTGCACCTTAGTCCTCAAACTGGTATTTTTGCTCTTGAGTATTTTAAAAAGGTCTTGTGCAGCAGATTTGTCTAACGAAATGTGTCTTTTTCTTTTTTTTTTTCCCCCCTTTGGTTTATACTTCCATGAGTGTTGATTGTGGTCTTCTTATGTATTTTTATAATATCTACCATCTGCTGTGTTAAGGATGTATACACTCAATACAGAACAAATAATATTCATGCCCTAGAAGAATGTGTATTATTACGATGGTAAACAGTGTGGTGTGTGCTAAAGTAAGAACCAATTGAAATTGTAATTATGCAATAATTATATGCTTTATTTTGCAGTTATGAATGCTAGTTTTATCTAGGATCTGTTAGTTGTCAGCAGTCTGACTTTGAGTTAACTTGAATTCCTATGAAGCTTAATCTCTCTCTATATAAAACGAGGAGCTCTTTGACACAGTAGTTAGAGCACTCAGCTGCTAACTGGGAGTCAGCAGTTTGAAACCACCAGGTGCTCTGTGAGAGAAAGACATGGTAATCTGCTTTTGTAAAGATTGAATCTATTGAAATCTCATGAGGCAGCTCTAGTGCATCTTTTACAGACTCTCCGAGTGGAATCAAATCGATGACAAAGGGTTTGTTTGTAGATACAGAATGATACTGAGGAACTAGATCAAGTTTATGGTTTGTTTGGTGCTAAAATTCTTTGATTCATGGGATATTAAAAGAAAAGAACAAGAGAAAGAGAAATTCTTGTTTTGTTTTGTTTAGTTATATATTGACATTTAAGTGCTCATTAGTTGATTCAAATAATTTGATTTTCTCTGTAAGTTCCTAGTTGTCAAATATCAGTATCAGCAAAATCCATCACTTTCAGTTCCTATTGACATGTTTGCAGGCCAAAGCAGCTTGGAGATTAAGAATCCAATTTATAAGAAGAGCCATCTATCATATCATATCTAAAGATAACTTGACTACATTTTATAGAAAAAAGGATATGATAATAGCAGTGATACCTTTATAATGCTTCTAGACTTCTTTGAGAACATATTTATATATATTGTCTATTTGTTACATGTATTTGCAAACATATGGTAACTGATAGTTTCCTTTTAAGTGTAGTACATAAATTAACATTGCTCAGTACATAGATTAATATCAACATTACTACAGTTGACTTTCAAATGGCTATATTTATTTTTTTCAATTTAAAAATTAATCAAAGAAGGAAGCTTAATCTTTCAACAAATTGTGCTCAAGCAATTGGATATCCATAGGCAAAAAAAAAAAAAAAATGAATCTTGACTTAGACCTCACACAGTATATCAAATTAATTAAAAATTGATCCAATTAGAAAACAGGCACAAAACGTGAAAAGACAGTTCAACAAAAGGGATATATTGATGGCAAATAAAAACAGGAAAAGATACTCAACATCACTTGCCTTAGAAAAATTTGTATTTTTTAGTATTATGAGATAATACTACACATCTATTAGAACAGCTAAAATTTAAAACAAAACAAAAAAAAATTGGTGACAATATATAATAATGGTAAGGTTGCAGAGAAACTGTATCTCTGAAACTTTGCTGGTGACAATGTAAAATAGTGCAGTTGTTTTGGAAAATAGTTGGAGAGTTTCTTACAACATTAGCCATATACTTTAATCATATAATTGCAATCTGGGCATGTATACCATAGAACTAAAAACCTGTATACACTTATTCATAGCAAATTTGTAATTGCTAAAAATGAGAACAATATCCCTTAATAGATGAATAGTTAACTGTGTTGTGGCCGTACTATGGAATAGTACCCAGCAATAAGTATGATTGATTAATTGATGCATGGAGTCCTGGTGTGTTGCTATAGGATAAGTACTGGACTGCAAACCATAAGGTCGGTGGTTTAGACACACTAGCCACTAACTGGAAACACTATATAGGGTTGCTATGCATGCAAAAGCTGGACAGTGAATAAGAAAGACTAGAATAATTGATGCTTTTGAATTATGTTGCTGGAGGAGAATATTGAAAGTGCCATGGACTGCCAAAAGAACCAACAGATCTGTGTTGGAAGAAGTGCCGCCAGAGTACTCCTTGGAGGCCAGGATGGCTAAGCTTCGTCTCTCAAACTTAAGATATATTGTCAGGAGGGACCAGTCGCAGAAGAAGGATATTATCTTTGGTAGCGTGGAGGGTCAGAGAAAAAGAGGAAGACCCCCAGAAAGATGGATTGGCAAAGTGGCAGCCTCGATGGACTCAATCATGGCAATAGTAGTGAGGCTGGCCCAGGATTGGGCAGAGTTTCGTTCTGCTGTGCATAAGGTTGCTATGAATCTGTACCTACTCGATGACACCTAACAACAAGAACAATGAGTTGGAACCAACTTGAGGACACTTAACAGCAACAATAATTGATACATTTGAAATTTTGGATGGATTTCAAGCGTAATTTGCTGAGTGAAAAAAGTCATTACAAAAGGCCATATATGAAATGATTACATTTATATAAGATTCTTCAATGACAAAATTATAGAGATAGAATACAGATTATTAGTGGTCACAGGTTAGAGATATGTGACAAAGGGTAGCACAAAGATCTTTGTGATGAAGGATTACCAATATATCTTGGTTTCAGTTGTAGTTACATTAATCTATACATGTGGTAAAATGACACAGAATTGCATACACCTTGTACTGATGTCAAATTCCTGGTTTTGATATTATATCACTTGGGAACCACTGGGCAAAAACTGGGTAGAATGCTTGAAACCTCTGTATACTATTTTTGTATCTTCCTGTGAATCCATAGCTACTGTAATATAAAAAGTTTAAAAAATGTTGCTGTCAGGTTGCCTTTTGTTGTTTTTGTTAAGGGGCATAGAGTCGATTCCAACTCATAACGACCCTGTATAGGGTTTCCAAGGAGCTCTGGTAAAACAGTGGTTATGAATCGGGCTGTGAACTGTAAGGTCAGCAGTCCGAAACTACCAGCTGTTCCACAGGAGAAAGATGAGGCTTTCTGCTCCCGTAAAGATTTACAGCCTCGGAAACCCTGTACAGTGAGTCACGGTGAGTCGGTTCCGACTCCATAGCGCATCATTACCACCACCATAGGGTTTCCAAGGAGCAACTAGTGGGTTTGAATTGCTGACCTTGTGGGTCACAGTCCAGTGCTGATCCTACAGCACCATATCATTGTTTTTAAGTGCTGTCGAGTCGATTCTGACCCATAGCGACCCTGTAGAGGGCTTCAAAGAAGCAGCTGGTGAGCTTGAACCACTGGCCTTGCAGTTCAAACGACTTTGCAGTCTGACACATTAGCCCACACTGCCACATCAGGATCCATGTCATTAGAAAACATTAAATATATAAATAAAAAGATGCTACTTTTAGAAATGGAATATTGTGTATTATAATTTGAATATCTAAATATTTTTAAACATTAATGAATTTATATAGTTGTACTAAATTTTCATGATCTCCAATCAGATTAAAAAATACACTGTTTGAAATTTGAATTTAGGGTATATGATACATTTTTGTTGTTTTTACGTGCCTTTGAGTTGGTTACAACTCATAGTGACCCTGTATAGGGTTTCTGAGGAGTGACTGGTGAGCTTGAACCTCCGACCTTGGAATTCAAACTGACTCTACAGCCCAGCCCAGTAACCCACAATGCCACACCAGGACTCCTATGCTACATTAATTTCTATGGATTTATCTTTATATAAAGTATTTGCTCTAGCATTATTTTTGGAGTTTAATGATAGCTATTTTTTAAAATACAGACGGAGATGTAGAACTTAAATTAGAAAGGGAATTTCCATTCAAGGGAATAAAACAAGAGTGTCCAGTGCATGATTTATTGACTAGTGTGAATTATATATATCTGTCATAAAATCACTTATTCTAAATTGTATTAAAAGTTCAGATTTAGGAATGCAATTTATTTGCTCCTCTGCTTATAAAACTATGCATGGAAAAGAATGAAATGTTTTGAATATCTTTGTAAACCAAAAGACCACTACAAGTAGACAATGAAGGAATTTAAGACTGTCAGTAGTAGGAAAAGCTGACAGAATTAAGATTGTTGAGCCAGGAGCAATGAAGACAATAAAGTTTGGTAGTTCTTGTCAAGCGCATAAAACATTATCATGCCGAAGAGAATAGATTTGTTCCATGTGACCTTAGAGAAAAGAAAAGGCTGCGAATTTTGCCTTAGCATATCAGAGATTATGCTGTCCATGTCTTATCCTGGAGTATTAAAGAATTATCAAATAAGCAAGGGCAATATGATGTTGTGGTTGGAAAAGAACATAAAAAGTTATGTTCAACTACAGCTTTGGTATAGCTCTGCCTTATTAGTTCTCTCAATAGAAAAATCAGTCTCCATGATAATGAAACAAGAGAACAAGATTTAGTGTTGGTGCCCCATTCAATTGCAAAATAATACTCATCACTTTCCTATTCACAGGAATAGCATACAATAGAAATAATTTCCTTAAATTTAGTATTAGCATGCTTCATGGAAAGTCCTTGGAAAAATCCCATTGTACATACATCCTACACTTCTTATTTTGAAATCCTTTGAGATTATATGCAATTAAATTAATTGCATTTAGTAGGCCAATCCCTCATTTATAACATATAATTCCCCAGGACCCATATATCCAGATTCAACAGCTTGATAGAAAGGCTGATTTATTTTTGTTGTTTTCTTCTCGGGTCTTTTAAAAATATATTCTTAAGGTCGGGGGTGAGTGGTGCAGGAGGTACTGACTTTAATATTCACATAGTTTTTGTTTTTTTAAATAAACTTCTCTCAAAGTTCATTGTTTAATAGGACTAACTATAAAGGGGTCAACTTGCAAAATCCTTCCTAAATACTTACTTGGTTCTTGGGGATTGATGGATAAACTGATAGAGTCTAATCTTCAAATGTGTACATCATTAACAGAGATGTTAGAATCTCAATTTGCTTTGTCTTTTCCTTTTCTGTCACATCGTAAGGAAAAGCTTTACTAATGAAGTACCCAATGGTAATAACCCATTATATGCTAGATCTCTCTTTATATCAGATGACATGCAAATGAACTGTTCTATTTCTGTGGAGAAAGAGAGACAAGAAGTGGTCTAGTTAATCATACTTGAGGGCTGCCATAGATGTCTTCTGGGAAATATTATCATTATTCATTCTTATTTAAGGGTCCTTACCCTGTGCATAAGAAAATCTCCCATTCATTCCATTTGAGCTTGATGTTAATTACAAGGGCATTAATGGAAGCTTTCTCATAAGAAATGAATGTTGGATTAAATCGAGGTAGGGGTGAAGGGGGGCAGTAACCTTCAGTCGGGTAAATCAGATCTTCATAAAATTGTTCCATGTAGGAACTGGCAGGTTGTAGAAAATTTAGAGATCATCAATCCTTTTGTCATCATTCACGTGTAGAAACTGAGGCCCAGAGAATGAAGTGACTTAACCAAAGCCACTAGCTGATGTGAGCAGAGCTGAGATGACAAACTATGGAGTGAATTTCATCAGATGGCATTATAGGGAAAATATAATTTTGAGGGTTTAAGAGACCAGGTTCTGGCCTTTTATTATTATTATCTACTTCTTTGAGTTTTAGCAAACCTTTCATATTCTCTGTGTCTGTTTCCTATAGGGAATTAGATTAGACCATTTGTTCTCTGGAGGCAGGGACATCTAACTCACCTAGCATACAGTCACTTGCAGATAACTGGACTAAATTCATTGTGGATGGGTGTGGGGTATGAATTTTTCTAAAATATCATCTACATTTTCTAACATATCGTGTATATCTACAGTTCAGAATTTGGTAAGCATCAACCTTGAATATCAAGTAAATTTAGCATCAGTCTGTTTAGCTGGCCTTTCTCCAGTCTGTTAAAAGACTTTTTCCATATACTAGATAATGTCTTGTATGCATATGCTTGTATTAACATTGCTTTATGTGAATTCTGACACAGTAGTTGATAATACTATAGGTAAATTAGGATTTTCCTTACTCTTACATGACTTTTGAGATGTATACACAGTCCATGTTCATTTTGTAGCCATGTAATTAATCATTTTTCTTTTTAATTTAGGTATTCAGGTCTAAGGTGAATAGATTTTTTTAAAAATCATATATATCTTGGACCTGTATTCTATTTTCTTGAAGTTTAAAGTGTATGTGTATATTCATTTATAGTATGTAAGTTAAATTGCAGTTTTAGTATGTAAATTAAATTGCATTTTGTTTCTTTGGTAAAAATAAAAGTAAAGAACCATACCAAGCTACAGGTTTATCCAATGCAAAAGTTATTGGGTTTCTTGCTTGCAGCTTACATGGGTACTGATTGTGGATCCAAGTAAAATGAAATCCTTAGCGAATTCAATAAATTTTTCTTTGTTTAACATGATGTTTACTGGTCCAATTAGTTGTGAGGGGGTTTTTACTTTTCTTATATTAAGGTAATCTGAAATCTTGTACAGGGTCACTATGGGTCGTAATTGACTCGACGACACTTAACACCAACAACAACAATATTGAAGTTACGGAGCTCTGGTAGCATAGTGGTTACAAGTCAGGCTGCTAAGCTCACAGTCAGCAGTTGAAAATTACCAGCAGTTCTGCAGCAGAAAGATGAGGCTTCCTGTTTGTGTAAAGATTTACAGCCTCGGAAACCCTATAATAGGATTGCTATGAGTCAGAACCAACTCCACAGCTCATAACCACCACCATCACCACCATATTGAAGTTTGTGATTTTTGATCCTCATAAGTAAATGCTTAAAGGGCTCTTCATTTTATACTAGCAAAGTTATATCATCTGCACATTCCAAGTCTTCCTCCAATCCAAATACCATGTTCTTCATATTTGCTTAGCATATAGACAAAATAATTATGATGAAAAGGAAACAAGCCTGAAACATACCTTTTCTTATTTACAGTCAGTATTCACCTTCTGTGTGAAAGATCAACTCTTCTAGATACTGGTTCCTCATGAACACAATGAAGTGTTCAGGAATAAATATTCCTTTCAATATTATCCATAATTAGTTTCATTGCATATAATTGAGCACCTTTACAGAGTCAATAAAACATAGGTAAGCATCTTTCTGGTATTTTACTCTTTCACCCAAGATCCATCTGACATCAGCACTGATGTTCCTCATTACTTGTCCTCTTCAAAATCCAGCTTGAATTTTTTGTAGTTTCCTCTCTATGTACGTCAACAACTATTTTGTAAACTTTACATGCATGTGATATTAATGATATTGTTCAATAATTTCATCATTTTGTTGAATTGCCTTTCTTTGAAATAAACATGCACATGAATTTCTTCTACTTGGTTGGCTAGGTAGCTTTCTTCCAAATTTTATGCCATAAATGAGTAAGCTGTCAACTTTGTATCCATTTTAAAACCATATCAATATGTATTCTGTCGATTCCTGGGACCCTGTTTTTGACCAACGCTTTCAGTGCAGGTTAGATTTCTTCCTTTAATACCATTAGTTTCTGGATTATGTGCTCCCTCTTGAAAAGGTTTTGTCTCAGTAATTCTGTGTATTCCTTCCTTTTCCCTTGATGCTTTCTGAGTTGTTCAATATAATACCCATGTTGTTAATAAGTACAATTGAGTCACTTCTGACTCACAGTGACACTAGTTTGGGTTTCTGAGACTGTAAACCTTTGAGGGAGCAGAAAGCCTCATCTTTCTCCCAAGGAGCAGCTGGTAGACTCAAATCACTGACCTTGTAGTTTGCAGTCCAGGATTATCCAACAGAGCCTCTGTTCAATATTGCAATTAGAGGCTTTAATTTTAAATCACTTCTTTTGGCTTCAGAAATACCGAGGATGTTTTTCCATTTTCATTTTCTAACACTAGCTCTTTGCACATTTCATAATACTTTGCTTTGTCTTCTTTTGAAATCTTTTGAAGTTGCCCTTTGAAATCATCTGTGTAGCTCTCTTATGCATTGTTTCTTTTATTTAGCTACTCTGTGTATAAGAGCACAATTTAGAGTATTCTGATATGCATTTTTGTATTTTCTTCCTGTGTTTTAGTGATTTTTCACTTTTTTTCATGTGTGATATGCTTGATGTCATCCCACAGCTCGTCTGACCTTTGGTCATTAGTGTTCAATGAGCCAAATCTATTATTGAGATTTTCTCTAAATTCAGGTGGCATGTATGTAAGATAACATTCTGGCTTTCATGGAATTACTCTCATTTTCTTCAGCTTCAACTTGACTTTGCTTATGAGCAATTAATGTCTGCAGTCAGTCTCTCCTCTAGTTCTGACTGATGATACTCACCTTCTTCATCATTCTTTCCAAAGATATAGTTGATTTTATCTCTGTGTACTCCATCCATTGAGGTCCACATGTGTAGCTACTGTTGATGTTATTGGAAAAGGTTTTTGCAATGAATAAGTCATGGGTCTTGCAAAATTCTGTACTTTGATTTCTGGCATCATTTCAATCATCATGATTATTTATTTCTACTTACTGGTCCTTCTTTATTTCCAACTTTCATATGCCAATTATCAGTAATTATCAATGTATCTTGATTATATATTTGATCAATTTCAAACTGCAGAAATTAGTATAAACCTTCAATTTCTTTATCTTAGGCCTTAGTGGCTGGTGCATAAATTTGAATAATAATATTATTAACTAGTCATCTTAATAAGCATATGGATATTGTGGCGCTGCGCATTGCATTAATGTGCTGGACTGCAAGGTTGGTTTCTGGTTCAAGCTCCCCAGTTGCTCCTTGGAAACCCTACACTGGGTCAGAATTGACTTGATAGCACTTAACATCAACAACAGCATTGTACTTATGGATACTTGAAATTATTATTATTATTATTATTATTGTTATTATTTTAGGAATGTAACATCCATCATTCCTTATCAATTTCTTAGCATTATTTGTTTCCATGAACAGACAAATTGGGCAATGGAAAGCAAATTTAGAATGAAGTTTCATTTTTATATGTGGTATTAATTGTAATTAAAAAACAAAAAAACAAAAAACTATTCTTCCTTCACCTACACTAGATTCCTCATTTGGAGTGAGCCTTGGAGTGAATGGTGTCTTGAGTGATGTTGTTAATGAGATTTAGCGACATCATGGCCCTGACCCTCTCATGGCCCTAGCTCCTCTCATCCATCTTCTCAAACCCTCAAATAATCAGTGTGTAGAATCAGAATTAAACAAATGTGAATAAACAAAAATAAGTTCAAGCATTTTCTCTCATGGCTCTGATACTTGGCAGTACCAAAGTAAGACATAGAAAAACTGAATACAGAGAGTATTCTTTGTGTACTGCTGTAAATCCTTTGGGGAAACCACTACTATTTTGGGTTAGCACAGTGCATTTAAACTCAGTTTGCTCCATTCTGGACAGTGATGGTGTCTGGCATTTATAATCACATAGCTGTTGGCAAATTCAATGCAAGAATGACTGATCTATCACTTATCCAATATCACACATTACTAAAGCTTTTATCTCATTAACTATGATTAATGTCTCTGTGGCATAGGCTTACCCTGTAACTGTTCATATTCCCCAATCTTGAGTATCTTAGCTAACTTGAACAGTGAAGGATATTTGTCTTTTCTAAAAGAAAACTTCACCTTAAAGACTTATTTGCAAATCACCATGTAACATAAAGTACATAAATAGTTGTATAATGCAGCTCTTCAGATGGTTCTTCCCATCTTTGACCATATTTAAGTGTGTTCCGTTTCACTGAACTTGGGAATGTCTTTATATAGCTGCAGTGTAATTTAAACAGACAGTTTGGGTAATCTAGAAAGAGTAGAAAGAAACCGATGGAACTTTAATGAAATATTTGCCTGTAATTTGTTAGCCTAAAAATTGTTTTCCTAATATGCCTAATATGATTTTCACTGAAACTCAAGTTGATTTTTCCAATGTGAAATGCAAAAGTATAGAGGTAAAAGATACAGTTAGTTTCTTGTCTTTGACTGTGGTACTTGCTTTATGTATTCTCATTTGACAAATTCTTTCCTTTAGCTCAGGGCACCATTTGATAAGTTGACCAGTCAGTGATTAAGCATATTTATTTAGTTCAGTAGGTCAGAACTATGGCAACACATAGAAAATTACTGATGGATTATCAATTTCAGCACCTCTGACATCCGGACTCAATATAGTCCATCATCTGAGAACTCATAACACATTTTCTTGGACAATAACATGCTCAACTACCTATGGGATCACAGAGCTAGATATTGGAAATATTTTGGTAAGAATTAATAAGACAGAAGTTGCAGAAATTTAGAGCCCTACGCCTATTCTTGAGAACACAAAAGCAACTAATATTTTATTCTAGTTGAAATAAGAACTAACTGTAGATGTACTTAGATGATATAATTTTATGGTGGATGTAAATGATGATCTTAATTTTTTAGTTTACTGAAGTGATGGAATTACAAACCCTATGTCAAATAAGTACTCTTCTAATTTTTTTAAATCATAAACACGATTTTGAATTGGATTTATGAAAACATGTTTTGCTGTTTATTGTTATTGAGTGGCTCTTTGATTCTAAGAAAATTCTAATAAGGGATTATTGAAGCCTTATTGCTCATGCAAAGTTAACACTGACATATATTCTCCATTTCCCATTTGATTAAAATGAGAAATAAATAAATTCCAATGTAATCTAATTCATACACATATTTCAAATTTCATAAAAAAATTGAGGATAATCTTGTGATTCATTTTTCAAACCAGTATGACTCAGGTTAGCAGTAATT
>NW_006408609.1:5121460-5168907 GCF_000296735.1 Chrysochloris asiatica | reverse complement strand
TTTATATATTGTGGCAATAAACATTAACTTTCATTTGGCTTTATTCTCATTTGTAGTTCTTTCATATGATTATATATTTTTATTCCCAGTGTCTAATGCCATATTTTATGAGGAGTCTGCATTTAATATTTATGTGTGTTGTCATAAAATTTTTGTTGTTATACATATTCTTAATCTTCAAAGGACTTACTGTTACACATTCTCTTGGTTCTGTAAACTGAGGGAATTAGAAATGCTACCTATATTTGCAAAATAAATATTGAGTTCATTGATATTACCATTAACATTTATTAACTAATTTGCATTAGAGCTATTTGCCATAAAAAGAGCAGACCCTTTGGACTACCCAGTTTTTACAATGTGATAGAATATGGCATTATTACAGGTCACCTTAGGTCATTATTCATTGACAAAGACCTTCTGATTTGTCTTAATATTAAGTGAAATTTCTTCTATGATTCCCTGGAAGCCTGTAATAGTTAACTTGAGCATTTAATCAACCCATCTCCCCTTAGACACCTCTAAGTTGGCTTGGAAAATACTTGTAAGAATTCTATTTATAGTATCCTTGCTGAAATCTAGAAATTAACTGTCATTGATGCTCAGAAAGGATGCAATTCAAAATTCAGTTGAGATTAAGGTACCTGTGTTTTATTTGGAGAATTCTTTTGTATGTGGGTAGGCAAGTTATCATAATATTTTCTTTTAAAAACAAACATGTTCAATATCAGTACACTAAAGTGTAACATCTGATTTCACTATCACGTAGTCATTACCTCAAGTCCTTAAATATGGTTCCCATCACTTAATGTTTCTTCAGATAGTTTTAAAATTGGGCATACCTACACTGTGTGCTGGAGCTCTATTAGAGTAGCGGTTATGAGCAGCTAAGCTCAAAGTCAGCAGTTCGAAACTACCAGCCATTCCGTGGGAGAAAGCTGAGGTTTTCTGCTCCTGTAAAGATTTACAGCCATGGAAATCCTGCACAGGGTCCCTGTGAGTTGGAATAGACTCCACGGCACATCATCACCACCACCACCACACTGTGTACTGGAGTCTGGTATGGAGCTGTAGACTGGGAACCACAAGGTCTGTAGTTTTAACTCAACAGCAACTCCTCGGAAACCCTGTACAGGGTCATTATGAGTCAGAATCAACTTGACAGCACTTAACAACGACACCATGTACTATATTTTGATTGCCTGATAAATGCCCAAGTGTTTCTTCCCTTTGATTCTACGACATCCATCTATGTGTTTTTTTTTCATTTGCTGTTTCACGCACATAAGTTGTATGTAAGCTGCCAGGAGCAGATTGATAGATATTTCTATATAACAGAAAAATGATACACATTACTTTGGAATAAAGATGATGTGGATAGAACCATTAGTATAAAACTTGTGACTATCCAAAGAAATCAGCTTAGATGAAAACGTTGATTAATATGAGTTGATGTGTATCAAAGTTTCTTTGGACTAAGGAAAACTAGTAGGTTGTCATGTGCTGTCCCATAGAGGACATTATCATCTGTTACCTCATAGGGAGACTGAGAAATTAAGCCAAGTAATGCATGTGGAAGTGCCTTATAAACTATAAACAGCTCTGAGATGTACATTATTTTGATACCGTGTGAGTTTGTTGATACAGAGATAGAGAGAGAATACACAGCAATCTGTTTTTAAAGGCTACTATGTCAACAGTCCAAGAATTATGGGTTTATAGAATTTACATTCACATGTAAAGATTTGTCATTCAAGAACATTAACATTGTTCAGTTTCATGTACTAAAATGGAATGTTTGAGAACATTCAGAAACACAGTTTATAAAAATGCTGTATTGTAAGCATTTGATCAGTAATTTGAATGACTTCTATGCTGGACTATTTTTAGATAAACTATTATTTTTCATTATTTTTTATACTAGTGGATTCAAGCTTTTCATCATGAACCCTTGATTTCTATATTAAATTTCATTTTTTAATTTTTCAATGAACAGTATGATAACAGACTGGGACAGTGTGGCCAGTATGTATGTTTCTTCTAAATATGAATAGAATATTTTGAAAAGATATGACAAGAAAGACCTAACTCAATGATGTTGATACAGCAATTGAGTGATTACACTTTGTAACCTAAAAGGATTTAGACATTGGGAAGATTTGACAAACTATAAAGCTTTTAAAATATGTGCTGAAGGGATTCAAATTATATCACATTATGCCCCTGGACTGATTCATATTGTAATTACCTCTAAAAATTGATGATACATGTAGATTAGTAGTTGTAGATTGATAGTAAATTTTTAAATGCTGACCAACTATACAAATATGGAAGAAAAGTTAGTCAGTATTCTGTGAAATTAAAGTTAGCCTGACTCAAGTATGGTCATTCAAATAGTTCCAAAGATAGGATTCTGTGGCATAACTGGAATTACATGTTAAGAATTGGCTTTGAAGGAAAACCAACTTTGTCAGCTAAGTATATTGTCCTACTTTGTATTCAGAATATTAAATATTTCAATTAAGTTTGAATGGTGATTTTTTTTTTATGAATAAAACAATGGAACAATTTTTTTTTACTGAGTTAAGCAGACACTTCAAAGTGTAAATTGTTTGTACTTGTGGACAGTCTAGTTAATATATTCAGTAGACTGAGAAACATCATAGAATTTAAAAAAATTGATTTGGGGAAAATTGATAGGAGAAAACAAAGTAAATATTCAATATTTTTATACCATATAGAGTAAACCCACCACTTGTCAGTCCGTTTGTCGTACTGTATGGCTTGTGAGTTGCTGTGTTTCTGGAAGCCATGCCACAGGTATTTTAAATACCAGTAGGGTTACCCATGGTGGACAGGTTTAAGATGAACTTCCAGATGAAGATAGACGAAGAAGAAAGAGAGACAAACAATTTCCAAATATTTAGACACTGAAAACTGTATGAACAGCAGAGAAACACTGTCAGATATAGTGCCAGAAAACGAGCCCTTCAGGTTGGAAGTCACTCAAAATGCAACTGGGGAAGAGCTGCCACCTCAAAGTAGAGTTGATGTTTGGTAAGGTGGAGGATCAGAGAAAAAGAAGAAGACCCCAGCGAGATGGATTGGCAAAGTGGTAGCATCAGTGGGCTCAAGTGTGACAACAATTGTGATGTTGGCCCAGCACCAGGCAATGTTTTGTTCTGTTGTGCATAGGGTAGCTCTGAGTCTGTACCAACTTGATGGCACTTACCAACAACAACAACATAGAATATATGCTTAGATTGTGACATTTTGCTTTGTTTGCATAATGCATTTGGCCAGTATCCGTTTCATTGTCCATGCGCATAACGCCTTCATAAATTCAAACTGAGTGAGGCATGAGTTATTCTGATTAAAATATTTTCCAGTGACTTTACTTTAACCAAGATATATATTTGGTTTGTCTTGCTAAAGGCGCTTTCTGCTGAATATCTGTCTTAAATGTATAATTTTAAATTATGTATTAGTAGAAATTTCATGGAAAAAATATGGTCTCATCAGAGTACTGATTCTAAGTATTAACTCTCCTTACATTATAAAATCTTGAATGTACTCTGGTATTTCACGGTAGAAAATTCAGTGTTTTTTTTTTTTTTTTCCAGTTAAATTTTCACTCTTTATGTAGCGCTGTGGGTTAATGTGCTGAACTGCAAAGTCGGTTTGAACGGCAAGGTTGGTGGTTCAAGCTCACCAGCTGCTCATAGGAAACATACACAGGGTCGCTATGGGTCGGAATGAACTCGAAGGCACTTAACAGCAACAACAATGCTACACAAGCTTTATATCCAACATTTTATATTACCTACATCACAATCAACTGATATTTGTTACTAATTTCTTCTTTTTAATAAGAAAATTAAATGCCAAAATGAAATTTAAAACAAAATAAACAAACAAAAATTCTGCCCAAAGCCATATAGCTAGCTAGTCAAAGGAGATTTTTGAATTCATGTGTGTCAACTCAACGTTCTTTGTTCTTTTCCATTTAAAACCATATCTAGAGTAATGATATAAGAATAAATTTTTGAGTGATTTCTGTGAATATAAATTGCAACAAGGAAGTCTGATTGTGTAAGAGTTCAAATTCTTGGTTAATTAAGGTGTAACTCTTACTGTGTGTAGATGAAATATGTAACTATTTATAAACACTGACAGATGTATATGAAAGTTGATGGTAATCTTCCTTATTAACTATTATGG
The DNA here is from genome assembly GCF_000296735.1 of Chrysochloris asiatica. NCBI lineage: Eukaryota > Metazoa > Chordata > Mammalia > Afrosoricida > Chrysochloridae > Chrysochloris > Chrysochloris asiatica. Next base: position 5,164,686 of record NW_006408609.1, on the reverse strand, counting down.
TCTGTAGAAAAGGAAAGGGATGGTAAAAAGTCTGTTTACATGTGTCAAGAGAAAACAAGAGGGCAGTAAATACTAATTTGCTGCCTCATCTTTCTCCTGCAGCAGCTGGTGAGTTTGAACTGCCAACCTTTTGTTAAAACAGCTATAACACTTTACAGCTTTAACCACTGTACCACCAGGGCTTCTTGCACAATTATACAACTATATTAATGTCGGTTATTTATTTGCTTTGTGGCCATGCATATTTTGTTTGGAGATATAAATTTGATGGACATCCATGTAGATATGGAAATACACTTTACCATCCCTTTCCTTTTCTACAGACCGTAATAGTTAATGAAGAAGGTTACCATCAACTTTCATATACAAAGAATTTGCAGATATCTCAAAGTTTATAATTTATAATCACATTATTGCTACACCAGTTGTTAGCTCAGAGAATTACCACGGAAAAGGTTAAGTTCAGTCAAAGTACATCTTTTTTATCATGATGACAACATAAAAAATGGACTTGTGATGCCTTTACCCAAGGCTTCCTTCTCAGATCTATTCCACATGTGGTGGTTTGGTAATATTGCAAGCATTGAGGTATTAAAACAATTTTGTCTTGTGTTCCTTCATTCTGACAGGCCAATGACATAATGTTGACAAGCCATGTCTGATAGATTCAAAATTAAAAGTGAGTGCTCTGCCTTTTTTCCCCTAGCTTATACCTAATGGCCACTGAGCTGCTGTGATATTTCATTGCTTCCAATATACAGTGAGTCTAGGAACAGCTTGTGAAGATCTTTTTTCAAACTGCAAAGGACTGTTTGATCAAAACCATATTACTTTGTTATTAAAAGGCAAGAAAGGTGTGGAATCATTAATAGAAAAATAGGGTTAGTTCAGGTTCTGAACTCCAAAAAGCAGCTTGCCAATGACAACATTTACTGGTTTTATTATAATAATGCTAACCAGTTGTTGTTGTTTTTGTTGTAAAGTGCCGTTGAGTCAATTCTGACCTATAGCAACCCTGTAAGGGTTTCCGAGGAACAGCTGGTGAGCTTGAACTGCCAACCTTGAAGTTCAAACAGCTTTGCAGTCTGATGCATTAACTCACAGTGCCACACCAGGACTCCAAAGTTAACCAGTATAGCTTCCTAAATATGCATAGGGAGCAGCATTTGGAAAATGAAAGGTAGAAGTTTCAGATGCTCTGTGAATTTGTTTTTAGCTCCACACTAAACAGTTGGGTAAGGAAAATGATACACTGTGCATGGAACCAAGAGTGCATATGTCCTGGACACATTTTCTATTATGTAGCTTTTCTGCTGAACCAAAAGGTTTGCTTTTTTAGCGCTATAATTGAAGATTATTTGTTAGATTATTGCTCTTTAAAAAGGCATATGAAGTAAACAATTTAGAAAATAAATAAGTTGATTATTAGAACACTTTACAAGTATTCAGTTTGTTTATTTATTTAACCAATGAAGTACTTACTATGGTTTATTATTACTTTAGCCTACTTCTGAGCATATTAAGGGATGGTCCTAGCTTTCTGACTGTTTACACTAATTGGAAAAGTCTGACATATGCGTATGAAACTGTGTTAACTCTAGACAGTTCATAAGAAAGTGGTTAATTTATACTAAAGGTCAAAGGCTGTTATACATATACATATAGACTCACATATCTTTGTGTATAAATAAAACATTTGGAAAACTGATTTCTTAAAACAAAATCTTATTGGAAATTCCAGTTTCCAGATCAGATAAAATCAGAGGTTGTCAAATTCTTTGGTTCTTGAACCCTTGGGGACTCTGTAGTTCCTAATTTAAAAGTCATATCTGTAGGACATCACCCAGGCGTGAACTAATTGTAGCTTATGGGATAGAGAATTTGGTGAAGCGTTCTTGGGTAGATGATATTTGGCGTGTGCTAAAGGAGTTCAAAACTACCAGCTGTGCCTCGGAGAATGATGAGGCTTTCTGCTCCCGTAAAGATTTACCGCCTCGAAAACCCTGTACAAGGTTGCTATGAGTCAGAACCGACTCCACGGCACATCACCACCACCACCACCAAGTCAGATGGAGCCAAATTAACAAGAAACACAAATACCAGACTGAGCTACTTTGATTAATATCTAGGAGATAATATAAATCTGTTTATGTACTTTTGTAAGTAAATATAACCCAAACAAATGTCATATCATGTAATATTTGTATAAGAGTTGGTAGATTTGTGAAAGTACGTCACCTATCCAAACAAAAAATCAAGGTGGAAGAAGATAGTGGAGGTGTCTACTGGGTTCTTGTTTTTTCGCTTTTGGTAAAAGGAATCCACATTCTAGAAATAGTAGTGTATTTACTTTAGGTGTCCCTCAGTATTTTCAGATTATTTTTTGCAGGACCCATGCAGATACCATAGGGGTCCAGGTGTGGCGCTGTGAGTTAATGAGCCAGACTGAAAGCTGTTTGAACTGCAAGGTTGACGGTTCAAGCTCACCAACTGCTCCTCGGAAACCCTATTCAGGGTAGCTATGGGTCAGAACCTACCCGATGGCACTTAACAACAACAACAAATGCAGATACCAAAGGAGCTCTGGTAGCATAGTGGTTATGAGTCCGGTTGCTAACATCAAGGTCAGCTAGTGGGAAATTACCAGCGGTTCCTCAGGAGAAAGATGAGGCTTTTTGCTCCTGCAAAGATTTACAAGCTCTAAAACCCTATACAGGGTCGCTATGGGTCAGAATCGACTCCACAGCACACCACCACCACCACCACCACCACCATGCTGATAGCAAAATCTGTAAATACTCAAGTCTCTTGTATAATATGGAATAGTATTTGCATTTGTTAAGTGTCATCAGTGGGTTCTAACTCATAGTGATAGGATTTCTGAGGCGTTTTAATCTTCAGGGGAGAAGAAAGTCACATCTTTCTCCCACCAAGCTGTTATCAGGGTCTAACCACTGGCCTTCTGGTTCTCAGCCCAGTGCTTATCAGATGGAGCCACTGGGCTAGTATTTGCATATGCGGGAGTAAAATCAGGCTTTCTGCTCCCTCAGAAATCCTATACAGGGTCACTGTGAGTCAGAACTGACTCATCTAACAAAAACAAGGTATTTGCATATAATTGATGCACATTGTCTTGTATTTGTTAAATTATCTTTAGATTACATATAGTACCTTGTTGTTGTTATGTACCTTGGAGTTGGTTCTGACTCATAGTGACCCTGCACAGGGTTTCCGAGGCTGCAAATCTTTACAGGAGCAGAAAGCCTCATCTTTCTCCCACAAAACAGCTGGTAGTTTCGAACTGCTGACCTTGAGGTTAGCAGCCCAATTCGCATATACTAGCCAGATTCTTAACCACTATGCTGCCAGCGCTCCTTACAATGTAAATGCTATGTAAATAGCGCTTTATACCCACTTAGCCTTTAAGGCATTGATTTAACCACTTAATTGCTTCTCTATATTTTTTCCTGAACTATTTCTTACCTAAAGTTAGTTGAATTCATGGATGGGGAACTTAAAGATATAGAGGATTGACTGTACATTAGTTATAACTAACTCTGAGAGGCAGTAGTTAAAGGCATAGCTGCTAACCAAAAGATCAGTGGTTGAAACACACCAACTGCTCTGCTGGAGAAAGATGTGACAATATGTATCCATAAAGATTTATAGCCTTAAAAGCCTTAAAGGGCAGTTATAGGCTGTTAGTTGTAAGGTCTGAGATTCAAACCCATTAGCCACTGTTCAGGAGAAAGATGAAACTGTCTGTACCTATTAACAGGTAGAGTCTTGGAAGCTCTGAAGGTGCCGTGATGAGTCCGAATTGACTTTACAATAGCGGGTTTAGTGGGGTAAGTTGTTATTAGATGCCATAAAATGAGTTCAGACTTATAGTGACCCTATGTACAGCAGAATAAAACAGTGCTTGACCCTGCACCATCCTCACAGTTCTTGCTATGCTTGTAGCCACTGTGTCAATCAGTCTCCATGAGGGTCTTCCGCTTTTTCTCTGACCCTCTACCAAGTATGATGCCTTTCTCCTCAACTGGTTCTTCCGAATTGTTGTTGTTAGGTGTCATCGAGTTGGTACCGACCCATAGTGACCTTATGCATAGCAGAATGAAACTGCCTAATCCTGGGCCAACCTCATTACTGTTGCCACGCTTGAGTCCATCCGTGTTGCCACTTGGCTAATCCATCTTGTTGGGGGTCTTCCTCTTTTTCTGACCCTCCACCTTACCAAACATGATATCCTTCTCCAGAAACTGCTCCCTCTTGACAATATGTCTGTAGTATGAGAGATGAAATTTGGTCATCTTTGCCTCTAACAAGCACTCTGGCTGCACTTCTTCCAACACAGATCTGTTGGTTCTTTTGACAACCCATGGCACTTTCAATATTTTCCTCCAACACCATAACTCAAAAGCATCAATTCTTCTACGGTCTTCCTTATTCATTGTCCAGCTTTCACATGCATATGAGGTTATTGAAAATACAATGGTTTGGGTCGGTGCACCTTAGTCCTCAAGCTGACATCTTTGATCTTCAACACTTTAAAAAGTTCTTGTGCAGAAGATAATGCTTCCTAATAGCATGCTCAAGATATGTGAGCTGATATCTCCATTCATTTCTATGCACTACATTCTAGCTGTACTGCCTCCAAGCCAGATTTGTTTGTTCTTCTGGCATTCCATGGTATATTTTATATGTTTGCCAACACCATAATTCAAAGGTAGCTTTAGTCTTCCTTACTTATTATCTATCTTTTGCACACATATGAGACAATTGAAAATACCAGAGTTTGAGTCAGGCCCATTCAAAGTGACATCTTTGCTTTTTAATACTTTAAAGAGATATTTTACAGCAGATTTGCTGAATGTAATGCATACATCATTGCGTATCTTGACTGCTGCATTCATGGACATTGATTGTAGATCCAAATAAAATGACATCCTTAACAAGTTCAATCTTTTCTTCATTTATTATGATTTTTTTATTGATTCATATTATGATTTTGTTGTCTCTGTTTGAGGTGCAATACATTCTGATACTGTAGTATTGGATCTTCATCAGCAAATTCTTGAAATCTTTTCAGTAAATCAGCAAGGAAGGCTGTGTCCTTTTCATATCACCAATTGGTAATTAGTCTTTCATTAATCCTGATGGAAGAGTCCTGGTGTGACCCTGTGTGTTAACTTGCTAGACTACAAAGTTAGTATGAACCTCAAGGTCAGTGATTCAAGCTAACCAGCTGCTCCTCGGAAACCCTATACAGGGTCGCTATGGGTCAGAACTGACTTAACAGCACTTAACAATAGCAACAACAATCCTGATGGAGGAGTACTGGTATGGTGCTGTAGGATAAGCTCATGACTACAATGTTGGTTTAAACCACAAGGTCGGCAGTTCAAATCCACCAGCCACTCAGAAGCCCTATAGAGAGTCACTATGAATAGGAGCCAACTTGATGACACTTAACCAACATCAACAACCATCCTGATGGAGAAAAGTTTTAAGTTGTCTAAGATTTCATTTTGCTTAACTCAACTATTAACACGCATGGAAGCAGCAGTCAAGAAATCAAAGGATGTATTACATTAAGAAAATCTGCAAAAGACCTCTTTAAAACGTTGAAGAGCAAAAAAATCAATTTGAGGATGAAGGTACACCTGATCCAAGCCATGGTATTTTCAATAAGCTCATGTGCATGTGAAAGGTGCACAGTGAATAAGGAAGATAGTATAAGAATTGATGCATTTGATTTATAGTGTTGGAGGAGAATATTACAATTACCATGGACTGCCAGAAGAACAAACAGATAGATATGTGTTGGAAAAAGTACAGCCAGAGTGCTCCTTGAAAGCAAATATAGCCTGACTTTGTCCCCCATACTCTGGGCATATTATCAAGATGGATCAGTCCCTGGAGAAAGCTATCATGTTTGGTAAAATGGAGGATCAGAGAAAAAGAGAAACACCCCCAATGGGTTGGCACAGTGGCGGCAGCAATGGGTTCAGGCTTAGCAATGATTGTGAGGTTGATGTGGGACTGGGTATTGTTTCATTCTATTGTACATAGGGTCGCTATAAGTCAGTACTGACTCAATGGCACCTAACAACAATAACATCAATCCTATGGTGTATTCTCCTTTACAGAATTCAGCTTTTTGTTTTATTTGCTCTGCATGCAGATTGGGTTAGTATAGTGAAAACACACATCCATAACTCACACCTTTCCTGATTTTAAACCACACAGCTTCACCTGGTTCTGTTTGAATGAATACTTCTTGGTATATGTGCAGGTTCTACCTGAACACAATTAAGTTTTCTGAAATTCCCATTTTTCTCAATGTTATCCATAATTTGTTATGATCCACACATTTGAATGACATTGTATAGTCAATTAAACACAGGTAAATATCTTTCTGGTGTTCTCTAATTTCAGCCAAGATCTTTCTGATATCTGCAACAATATCCCTTGTTCTATGTCCTTTTCTAAATCCAGGTTGAATTTCCAGCAGTTTCCTGTCATGTACTACTGCAAATATTTTAAAATTATTTTTAGCAAAAATTTCCTTACATATGATATTAATGATATAGTTCAGGAATTTCTACTTTCTGTAGGATCACTTTTCTTTGAAATGGACACAAATACTGATTTCTTTCAGTCAATTGGCTAGGTGAGTGTCATTCATATTTCTTGGCATTAACAAGTGAGCACTCTCAACATTGTATCTATTTGTTGAAACGTATCATTTAACATTCTGTCAATTCTTGGAGCCCTGTTTTTCACTAATCTCTGTACTTTAGCTTGGACATCTTCCTTCAATATCATTGATTCTTGAGCATATGCTATCTCATGAAATGATTGAACTTCAGCCAATTCTTTTAGGCACAATGGCTTTGTGTATTCCTTCCTTCTTTTCTTGATGCTCCCTGTGTCATTCATTTTTTTGTCCATAGGCTCCTTCAATATTCCAACTTAAGGTTTAAATTATTTCTTCAGTTCTTTCACTTGCAAAATGCTGAGTGTCTACTTCCCATGTATTTTTGCAAACTCCAGATCTTTGCATATTTCATTATTATATTTGACTGTCTTCTCCAACCACATTTTGAAATATTTTCAGCTCTTCTGCTTCATTTCTTCCATTAGCTTCATTATTCTATACTTACAGTTTCTTCTCACTTCTATTTTGGTATTTTATTTCTTTCCTGCCTTTTTACTCATTTGTTCCTTTTTTCAAGAAAAATATTCTTGATGTATCATCCCATAACTTGTCTGGTTCTTGTCATTAGTGTTCAGTGAGTTCAGTTTATTCTTGAGATGATCTCAAAATTCAAGCAGAATATACTCAAGGTCATACTTTGACTCTCATGAACTTTGAATCTTATTCAGTTTCAACTTGCATATGAGCAATGAGCAACTGATGTTCTGTCTTTAGACTGGTCTTGTTCTTCCTGATGATAATTAGCTTGCCATCATCTGTTTATACAGGTGTAATTTATTTGATTTCTGTGTATTCCAGCTAACATGATCCATGTGTATAGTTGATGTTTATATTATTGAAAAAAGATATTTGCCAAGAATAAGTTGTTGGTCGTGCACAATTCTATCCTGTGCTTTCAGGCATCAAGATATTTTCCAACTATTGATATTTCTTTGTTTCCAGCTTTTCATTTTAAGCAACAGCAATTTTCAGTTCATCTTGATTGCATATTTCATCAGTTCCAGTCTGCAAAAGTTGAAACAGTTCTTCAATTTCTTCATTTTTCTCATTAGTGGTTGGTGAATAACTTTGAATAATAATCCTGTTAACTGATATTTTTTTTGAAGTCATTTGGATATTATCCTATCATTAACAGTGTTGTACTTCAGAATAGACCTTGATTAATTTTCATAAATTTTTCACAATGAATGTGTCACTATTTCTCTAGGATATTAGTCTTGTGTTCCATTTCATTCTTGACAAGTCTAATTTTTCCTAGAGTCATACTTCATAGATTTTATGTTCTGATTATGAATGGATGCTTGCAGCTGTTTTTTCTCATTTTGAGACGTACTACATCAATGAAATGGATCAGCCAGGTGACATCATTGATGGCGTCAAGTGTGGCGGTGGTAGTGAGGTTGGCCCAGGATTGGACATTGTTTCATTCTGCTGTGCATGGGGTCGCTATGAGTCAGTTCCAACTCAATGGCACCTTACAACAACATCAACAATTGAAGGTCCTGAAAACTACTCCATTTGGGTCATTTAAGTAAACTCTACTTTGAGGAGACAGCTCTTCCTCAGTCATTTTATGAGTACTTTCCAACTTAAGAGGCTCTTCTTTAGACACTGTATTGGACAATGTTCTGCTGTTACTTAGAACGTTTCCACTGGGCAGGATTTTTTTTTTTTTTCTTTTCTTTTCTTTTTAGAATGAGATAGCTAGGTCCTTCTTCATCATCTGTCTTAGTCTGGAAACTATTCTGAAACCTTTCCATCATGGGTGCACTTACTCTTTGAAATACTGGTGCCATAGATTCAAGTGTCATAGCAACACTCAAGCCACAGTAAGACAAACTGAAATATGAGTGTCAGTTGGTGGATTATATTAGTCATAAATTAAGTATACAGTGCAATGTACACTCAGCTTAAGCAACTATTTTTTAGGCTAATAAAAAATTCCTAATAATGGTCTATGTGTAAAAGAAAGAGGAGTGATTACAACTGAAATGTTCAGAATCAGTTAGTCCAGTGGACTAATGGAGCATGTGAACATCAGTCTCTACAACTCTGAGACCAAAAGAACTAGATAGTGCTCAGTTACCACTACCAACTGCTCTGAAAAGGATCACATTAAAAGGCTCCTGTTAGAGTGGGAGGCAATGTGGAACAAAATTTAAAATTATTAAAAAGACTGGGCTTATTGCTCAGAAAGAGACTGAAGGAAACCAAAACTATGGCTCTCAGCCACTCTCTAAGTCTAGAATGGAACTCACCTTCCTGGTCTGATTTTCAAACAACTAACGGATAAGTTGCATAGTGGTTACGAATAGGGCTGCGAACCGCAAGGTCAGCATTTCGAAACTACCAGATGTTCTGCAGGAGAAAGATGCGGCTTTCTGCTACCATAAAGATTTACAGCCTCAGAAACCCTGTACAGGGTCGCTATGAGTTGGAACTGACTCCACGGCACATAACAACAACAACAGATAAGTAAAGGGGACACCAACACAAGCAAGGTACGCTCACCAAGGAATACTTGACCATTCAATATAAAAAGGGCAACATTTACCTGGAAACAAGATTTGGATGGATTGGTAAGGAGGGTGGAATAGAAATAGGAAGCACAGGGAGGAAGTGGGATAACTCTTATTACATGGAGGGGATTACAATCATTGAGATGAAACAAAGCATGTGATTTGTTGGATGTAAAACTGATGATCTGCTCTATAAATCCCCACTCAATTCACAACAAAAATCTTCAAAAAATTCCCAATAAGTTTATCCATTACAGTTCACTACAAATTCCAGTGACTGAACTTCATCCCTCCCTCCCTGTTTCCAACCTACCTTCTGTTCCTCCTTTTCTAGTCTTTCTTTCTGTTGCTATTGTTTCTCCTTCCCTCCCCATCGCTCTTGTTTCCTAGTTTTTTTTTTTGTTTTTTTTTTTTTGTCCTTATTTCTATATCTCATTTTGCCATACAGAATACTAGCCTTTTAATTATTATAAACATTTAATTCTAGTATAATAAGATTATATCCTGATAAAACAGTAGCATCTGGTTGAATATAAAAGAAACCAGACAATTAGTTTAAATAATAACAAGTGTCTGCTTTTGCTCATTTTTCAGGTAGTGTTCAAACGCAACCAGGAACTGTAATGAAATTTAAACTGCACTTATTGGACAAATCATATTAACTCTAACAGCTCTGGTCTTTCTGCACAATGTCATAATCACAGTGACATGAGTATTTCTTGATTTCTACCTCAGTGGTAGATTCAGGTGACTATATTAAGGAGCTCTGGTAGCGTAGTGGTTATGAATCGGGATGCAAACCTCAAAGTCAGCAGTTTGAAACTACCAGATGTTTTGCAGGAGAAAGATGAGGCTTTCTGCTCCCGTAAAGATTTATAGCCTCGGAATCCCTTACAGGGTCGCTATGAGTCAGAAGCGACTCCACAGCACATAACCACCATATTCAAGGGACTGATTTACCTTTGAAGCCTAGGAACACTAAGCTTTCAACTTTTCTATAATTTGTGTAGTCCATTGATAATGGTTTTGTTAATTATTTCGCAAAGTACAGTTCTTTTAATTTGTTAATTTAAAATTCATTGAATTTGGGCCTCTGAATTTCTATTATTTCTTTCACTTCAAGGTACTCCTTACTCTCTGTTTTTAATAAAATAAGAATAGATAAGATAATACTTAAAAATAAGGGAACTGAAGTGAAAGAAAATAGGTACTGACAAAGTTACACATAGAGTTTATGTCAATATGATGTGAACAAATCTTGTGTTTTCCTCACAAGAAAATATGGAAAAAGTATACTTTGGATATAAAGTGTTTACTTCATTATAGTTATACTCTTGTTTTTTGAAAATAGGTATTTTCCCAATTTGTAGAAATATTAAGTTTTGCTACTGCTCCTTCTTTCATCAAAAGTATCATTTCATAAAATGCTCCTGATGTAAAAACAGATAAACAGCTGATTTTACAGAGGGCAATTGTTAATTGGAATGTAATAGTTAATAGTTGTATCATAGAAGGAACTGTATAGAGTTGTCATAAAAATATGTCTACATTTAGTTCATTTCTGTTTTGTAAATAGTTATTAGTTATTTCACTTATGTAATTAAAGGAAAACATGGTAGCAAAGTCTACAGCAGGCACGTTAAAAAGAGGCTATTATTATTTTTTCAGCTCCCAATGATTGCACGCATTTGACCCTAAATGACAAAGTAAATGAAAGCCCTTTTTCAAAGTAATACAATCAGTTCAAAAAATATTGTGCTAATAAAGTTATGCATTCTAATTGAAAGATTGATGGCAATCCATTTAGTTGTTACTAGGTTATTTGTGACAGACAGATGCAGAGTAACCTCATTACAGTCAGAATTGTGATGACTTGTAGCTGAAGACAGGAATAAAGCTTTAAACTATTGTCACAGTCCATTTCCAAAATGTATTCAGAGAATGATTTAAAGAAAATATGTGGCCATGAAATATAAGTTTGAATCGGTCACCTCACAGTGTTGTCATCGAGGCAATGTAGTAATCATCTGTTTAATCCCTAATTGGCCTGCTTAAAATTCACAAATCAGATTTACAGATTACAATTTATATAAGAGACATGTGGTAGCATACATTGGATTGAAAAGATTATCCTTTGTGGTTTGGTATTTTAAGTCCATATATTAGCTGTTTTTTTCTTGATCTTTAAGTGTATATCTAGAAAATTCTGTCCTCAATCACTAGCTCATGATAAATTATTTAGAACTTTTCATTTGTATGTTCACTACTAGTTTAATGCCAGGCAGCTTTCAGCACAAATAAAGTTACATAGTTGAGGGAAAGTAATATGGATGTACAAATGTTTATTTTTTTTTTATTTATGAGAGATGATGAAAACTTTGTGGAAAATATTTCATCTATATTTGATTTTGATGCTTAGTTGTTTTGGCTAATGATATTGTAGAAATGGTGACCTAAAGAAAACCCTATACTTTACTTCTTACCACCTTCTTATCTACAATTTTTTCTGTGTTTCTTAAATTTCTGACATTCAGAAGCATTATCACATTGTTTTTATTTCAGATGCAACAATCCTCTGCTAGGTCTCCCACAAAAAGCCTGCTTCTATTTAATCATTTCTCACTTATGTTATAGTCTCATTCACATCTGTCCTTACTTCTATCATATCTTGCTGCATACTGAACTTCTTCTTGTACTTCTTGCATTCGCTGACACATCAATCTATGCAACTTATCTTTCATCATCAATTCTGAAATTCCATGAGATTGACAGAGATGTTCTTTATGAGAAGATCATTATGTGTTGTAAAACTAGGTTAAGATTGACTTTGTTTTTTAGTTTCTGTTTTTGTTTTTTTAAATCATGCAATTAGGAAAAGATTTCATTCCATATTTATTGGATATCTCTTACCCCTTAAGGAATTTAAAATGGTAGTCTATCTAAAGAAGCCCAGGTAAGATAGTGGGTTATGAGTTAGGATGCTAACTCCAAGTTCAGCAATTTGATTCTACCAGCCTCTCCTTGGGAGAAAGATGAGACTTTCTGTTACAATAAAGATTCATAGCCTCGGAAACTCTATACAGACAGAGTTGTTATGAGTTGGGACTGACTCATTGGGACACAACCACCACCAGTGTCTCTCTATATAGCTGACATTTTACTGTAGGATCAGCACTGGATAAGAACCACAAAGCCAGCTATTTAAACCCACCAGCACAGCAGCTCCCCGGAAACCTTATGCAGGGAGGCTATGAGTTGGAACTGACTTGATGCCACTTAACAACAACAATCAGCAATAGAATATAAGTATGAGAGACGAAGTTTGGCCATCTTGGCCTTCAAGGAGCACTCTGCGCTTCTTCCAAAATGATCTATTGTTTTTTTTGCAGCCCATGGCACTTTTAGTATTCTCCTCCAACACTGTAATTCAGAGACATCAATTCTTCTACAGTCTTCCTTATTTACTGTCCAACTTTTGCATACATATGAGGTTATTGAAAATACCATGGCTTGGGTCAGGCGCACCTGACCAATACCATAAGTCAAATGAATCAATTCTATGGTCTTTCTTAGTCACTGTCCAACTTTCGCATGCTTTTGAGTTTAGTGAAAATACTATGGCTTGGGTCAGTCACATCATTGCTCTTCAATACTTTAAAGAGTTCTTGTGCAGCAGATTTGGCCATTGCAATGCATTCTTTGATTTCTTGACTGCTGCTTTCATGAATGTTGATTGTTGATCCAAGCAAAATGAAGTGTTTGATAACTTCAGTTTCTCCATTTATATGGATGTTATTTATTGGTCCAGTAGTGAAGTTTTGTTCTGTATTTTTCTTTTGATACATTGAGATGCGACCCATACCAAAAGCTGTAGTCTTTGATCTTCATCAGTACTTTAAGTCCTCTTCACTTTCAGCAAGGTTGTATCAACTGCATATCAAGGTTGATAATGTGTTTTCCTGCAATTCTGATGCCACATTTTTCTTCATATATTCCAACTTCTTGGATTATTTGCTCAGCATACAGAATGAATAAGTATGGTGAAAGAATACAACCGTGACACACACCTTTCCTAATTTTAAACCATTTGGTTATTTCCTTGTTCTGTTTGAAAAACTGCCTACAGGTTCAACAGGAGCAAAATTCTGTGTTCAGGAATACTTATTCTCTGCAATGTTGTCCATAGCTTGTCGTGATCCATACAATCGAAAGGGTTTGTGTAGTCAATAAAGCACAGGTAAACATCTTTCTGATGCTCTCTGCTTTCAGTCACGATCTATCTTACATCAGCAATAATATCCCTTCTTCTATGTCCTCTTCCATTTTTGGCTTGAACCCTTCTAACTTCTCTGTCAATGTATGGTTGGAGCAGTTTTTGAATGATCTTTTGCAAAATTTTATTGACATGAGATGTTTAATGATATTGTTTGATGATTTTTGAATTCTGTTGGGTCACCTCTCTTTGGAATGGATCTCTTGTAATCAGTTGGCCAAATTTCTTGGCATAGATAAGTGAATACCTCCAGTGTTGCACTAGTTTGTTGAAAGATTTCTGTTTGTATTCCATCAACTCCTCTCACTTTGTTCTTTGCCCATGCCTTCAATGCATTTTAGACTTTTTCATTCAGTATCACTAGCTACCTCTTGAAATGATTGAATAATGACCATTTCTTTTTGGTACAATGACTTTGTTCTTCTTTTGATGCTTTCTGAATCATTCAGTATTTTTCCCATAGAATATTTCAATATTGCAAGTCAAGGTTTGAATGTTTTCTTCTGTTCTCTCAGCTCGAGAAATGTTGAGCATATTCTTCCCTTGCAGATGTTTGCACATTTTGTTGTAATATTTGACTTTGTTTTATTGAGCTGCCTTTTGAAATTTTCTGTTCAGCTTTTTTACCTCCTCATTTCTATTATTTGCTTTAGCATCTCTACATTAGTGAGCAAGTTTCAGAGTCTCTTCTGGCATCCATTTTGGTCTTCTTTTTTCTTGTCTTCTTAATGCCCTTTTGCTTCGTTCAGTTAAGTATAGTTTTTTTTTTTTTTGGGGGGGGGTTTCTTTATTTGTTTTGAGGAAGTAGACAAAAGATTAATATGGGCATATACTTCTCCCCCCCCCCCATTTTTGTGTTCTAGTAGTATTGAATACTTTATGATAATTCTTATTTCTCCAGTACTCCATAAAGGTTTACTCAAGGTTTCAGTCCATTAGCTGGTCTGTGGGAAAAAGATGTGGCTGTGTAATTTGTAAAGATTACAGCCTTGGAATCTCCATGGAGCCATTCTACTCTGTCCCATGGAGCTGTTCTACTCTGTCTGTCCCATGGCATGTTGGACTTGATTCAGTGGCAAAGGTCTGGTTTGGTGGTATTGGAGATGCTTTTGTTCACATAGTGTATATTATATTGCTGGATCTTGTCATTATGCATGTTTAAGACAGTTATATTAATGACCAACGACTGATGAACAGAAACCTCAATAATCAAAAGAGATTTCAAATTTTGTGTTTTAGGAGTTGTAAAAACTGCCAGTGATATGCAGAGGAAAATAATATACAACTTTCAGAATCCATAATTATGAAAACTGAATTGTTGATAACACTGTAAGATTAATGTGGATATTATATATATATCATTTAAAATATTCATGTAAGCTATTGTTTTTAAGTGCCATCAAGTTTCAATTCATGGTGACCCAGTATAAACTTTCCAAGGAGTTGCTGGTGAGTTCAAGCCACCTACCTTGTGGTTCAAACTGACCTTATGGCCTTGAGTTTATCCTACTAGAACTCTATATATTTCATTAAAAATATTCATCTATAATACCTAGCAAATTGACTAGCATAATAGTACATGCTCAATTAAATTTGTTGATTAAGTATAATACATGCTTTTATAATTATGAAGAAAATAGCATAGTAACCAAGCTCTTTATGGTAATTTACTTATGAAGCCAGGTAATAGAGGCAGGATTCTTTATTTCCTGTTACAAATCTCTGGTAAAGTATTACATTAATTGGAAGATGATTGCTCCCACTTTCTGGTAAAGTATTAATCTATTTTTGTGTATTGTTGTTTTTAATAAAATGATATAGTATTCTAAAACCTAGGTACTGTTGTTGTTTGTTAGTCCTGTCCAATTGGTTCTGACTCATAGCAACGTTGTATAGGGTTTCTAAGGAGCAGCTAGATAGAAGTAAAAAATATCATTAGGGTAGCCAGTGAATTTTTTTGAAATCAGTTAGTTATTTTAAATAGATTAATAGGAATGCATAATTTTTGATGGTGCCTAATACAGTTCTAGAGCCCTGGTGTGGCGCTGTGGGTTAATGCGCCAGACTGCAAAGCCATTTGAACTGCAAGGTCGGCAATTCAAGCTCACCAGTCACTCCTCGGAAACCCTATACAGGGTTGACATGGGTTGGAATCGACTCAACGGCATTTAACAACAACAACCACAATACAGTTCTATGGTTCTCTCATGAATTATGATAATTAAGATAAATATATTGTAATTTTGCTTACAAAACACATGATTTATTATAAGATTGTGATTTTATCTTATGTCATAGGGTATTTTATAATAATATAATACTGTATGCCAGAAGATATATTGAAGTTTTAATGTTTTGGCACTAGGAGACAAAGCACTATACATTTTGGTGATTGTTGACTGATATGCAATAAAATGGTCTTAGGGAGTGCTCAAAGCTGAATGTTTCCCTATTTTGTCTAATGTAGTCTTTTTGGTATAATGTGTCAATTTTATCAAATTCAAATTTATCATTAAATTGACTATAGTAGTTTTAGCTAGTGGAAAGGGATATTTTGACTGAGTTATCATTACCTTCACCATTAAAATACTTATACTACAGGGAAAATGCTAATTTAAAAAAAAGTCCTGATTATCACTTGATCAGCCAAAATATCTTTATGAAATTTAGATGAAATAAACTCTGTATCTATAGAATTTGAAATTTTAAATATGTATATTAGATTCCTGGTGTGGTTCTGTAGGATCAGCAATGGACTGCAAACCACAAGGTCGGTAGTTCAAACACACCAGCTGCTCATCGGAAACCCTATACAGGTTTGCTATGAATCAGAACCAATTTGACAACACTTAATGATAATGACCATAAGCTAATGGAACTTTCCAACAGTCACTTAATCTGTTTTGACAACAGATTTTATAAATATAGTCTTTATTTTCTAGAGTATGAGAATGTCTTCAATAATTAGAAACACTGGGGACAAGGGGATTGTCAACAGAAATGGAAATTCTACAGAGTGAAAGTAATTTATGCAAGCTATCTTTACTACATTTACCATATAATTGAGTTTACTTCAACAAATGCCTTATGAACATCTTCTATATGTTAGACAGCATGCTAGGGAAGTGACTGCAACACTGACTATATGCTACGAGAGAGAGAACTGTAAAGAAGGTTTTTATGAATCCATTTAGAACAAAACATATTAAATAACAAAAAGTAGGAACATAGAAATAACTACTGATTTCTTATTTTCTGTAATCCTACAATATATCAGTGTGTTTATATAATTGAATAGTAAAGACATTATTGGAACTTTGTGTGGCAATTATGGTTTGGTAAATTCAATGTTTCCTAGTTATTGAGACTAAAAGGTTGAAGGGAAAATTGAGAATATATGTGCAATTTTTCAAGGTAACAGATTATGGAACCCAGACTCTCCTATTTCTCAGAATTGCATCATTCCTTTGTTAAAATAATTGTAGAAATAATGAGATTTTACTCCTAGGGAAATCAGATAATAGCTCCATTAAGAATGCTGAAATCATCAAAAGAAATCTAGAAATTATATTCACCAAATATTTGAAAATTACTATGATTATGAAAGGAGTTATGTGCAATTATCTGCATGTTTTGAAAAAAATCAAGGAAAGAGTAGTTTTGTGTGGTGTTCTTTGAAAACGAATTCTGCCCTGGCATTTCCTTAGCTTTTATGTTTGTTCCTAATAGAAATCCACCCAATAATTTTATGTAAAGATGAACTTTTACTAAGGAAAATTGGACCTATTTGGTTATACATTTGGACAATGTCTAAACTATAAGTATACTTTAAAAATGCAGTAATTTTTATCAATATTCCATATTAGGCTGGAGGGAACAGTTTGTAATTTTATTCAATGTGAAATCATCTAATGGTGCTCATGTGTTTACTAAATTCATAGCTCAAACAGATCAGGAAGTTAGAATTGAATACAACTAAGTTTATGCCATTATCTTTTCCAAAAGATTCGTCAGGGAGACATAAAAGCAGAGAAAAGGTGGTACTTATGAGAAAATATATAAAAGTTATTTCCAGGGAATCTTTTCCACTTTTGTTCATGATTTGTGACATTTTAAAATCCGAGGAGAAAAATTATTGCACATATGACTTTTCATTTTTCTACTACTGATTTTAGTCAAAGTATTCTTTAAAGATTAATATATATATATATATATATATGACTTTTAACTTAGTAATCTATTATTTTTAGACAGTACTCGTATGATCTGGTACCTGGCTTTCCAGGTGTCTGGGACAATGGTATTAAAAATAGGAGCAATAGAAGGACAAAGGTTAACATATGATGAGTTATTTCCAGAAGATTCCAATGCTGGCTTGGGCATATGCTATCTCTACATTCTTTCGATTATAAACAAACAACTCTGCTTTCGAGATATTATGAATGTTCACATTTCTATCTGTCAACACTTTCCAAAATGTTTTCAACACCCTATTTCTCAGTCTTTTCTTGATCAAAGCATGATTTGCTTACTAAGGCTTCCATAAGATAATAATTTAGTAATAAACCCTCAAGCCAGGAGACAAAGAAAAAGACCATGTAGGAGGCCATTGCTAATTTCCCTCTCAACATAATCAAATCAGTACTGCTATCCAGCTAGGACTCATAACCCTTAATAAGTCACTCTACTCGATTAAGAGAAATTGATTTTCCTCTACCGTGAATCATAGTGATTATGATAAATATGGTATCTAGCATTCACTCGGTTCCCCCCACTTCCACTAGCCCCCTAGCTGCCAATGTCCATTTGGTTGCAGGGTGGCAGGTAAACGAGCCAGAGAGATGACTCTGTATCATTAACTACAGTTGGTATCTGCGCTTTGACAGCTGTGGAATTGAGAGGTTCCGTAGATCAGCTTAGAAGCCCATGGTAAGAGCCTTGCACAGCAATTACACATTCTAGACAATACTACCAGCAGCTTTTAACATGCAAAACTATGGGGCCATGATATTTAATGAGAAATTTGGAAATGAAACACAATGGAGAAAATTGGAGTTTAAACTCTTACTTTTCAAATACCAAAAGTTAATATGGGAGCCAAACAGCAAAAACAAGATGTTACCAAGATTATTACTTGATCCTAATGTCTTTGTGTGGTGCTGTGGGTTAGTGCATCAGTCTGCAAAGTCAGTTTGAACTGCAAGATCGGCGGATCAAGCTCACCAGCCACTCTTCGGAAACCCCATACAGGGTCCTTATGGGGGGGAACCGACTCAACAGCACTTAATAACAATGTCCCTTGAAGTCTATGATGGCTGGGTCTTACTGAGATCTTTATAGTCAACTGTGGTGGTGGTGGTGGTCATGTGCCGTGGAGTCGTTTCCGACTCATAGCGACCCTGCACAGGGTTTCCGAGGCTGTAAATCTTTACGGGAGCAGAAAGCCTCATCTTTCTCCCGAGGAACAGCTGGTAGTTTCGAACTGCTGACCTTGAGGTTAGCAGCCCAATTCGTAACCTGTAGATTTCCAGTATTTTATAATCAATATCTTAAAATTAGAATGCTGGTTGCAGAGTTTTAACCCTTCTGTTTTTTTCATTCACATGAAAACGTTTTCTTTTTAAGAAGTTAGTGTTATTTTTAATTGTTTTAGACTCTATGCAAAAGCTCTTGGGATTTGTGTAATATCTATTAGGGCATGGGGAAGAAAAGGAAAACAAAATATTCTGTCTGAGCAAATGTTTTGTAATTGCTGAAGGTATTCTCATAAGGTTTTTATATAACATGTGGAATGTTTGTTTCTATAATTAAAAATACATTAATTTCCTATATGATCTCTTAAAATGTACATAATCTAGTACAGAGATAGAGTAGGAAGCAAGATGTAAGTCTTTTTAAAACACCTCCATTTTTCAATATTTTCAATTTGGTACCTGTTGTGCACTGTTAGTTTCCATCAGCTAACCCCTATTTCTGTTCCTTATAAGGAGGCAGTAAAAAAAAGAAAAGACAAATGTCACTCAGAATTCTCTAACAAAAATAATAGATTTATTTCTTTTTATTGAACTTTTTATTGACCTGAGTGAGAACAAGTATTTTAAAAATTAACTTTATCATTCAATACCAATGTACTATTTTTTATTTGTTGCTATTAAGTGCCATTGAGTCAGTTCCAACTCATAGCAACTCTATAAAGGGTTTCCAAGGAGCAGAGAGTGGATTTGAGCTGCCAACCTTGTGTTTCAAATAGACCTTTCAATCCAGTGCATTCTCCTGCAGCACCACATCAGGACTCCAAACTACCTATTACATAATACTAAAATGTTGCTTTTCATAACGCCATTTGATCACATATTTACATAAAAGGTATTAATCCTGAATTTATGTGTTCATCTGTTTCTCTTAAAGAATATTATGTTGTTTTTCCAACTTTAAAGAAGCACTGGAAAGTTTCTTTGTTCTTGTTATCACTATTGAAGAGTCTACTATTCTTTCGCAATACTATTCTTTAATAATGCTAATCTTTAATCATAGCTTTAGGTTACTTAACATTTTCCAAGGAAGGAAAGCCATCATGGTGGAATTGTTATTATTGTTGTTGTGAAGTGTCGTCGAGTTGGTTCCGACCCATAGTGACCCAGTATAGGATTTCCAACGAACAGCTGGTAAACTTGAACCGCCAACCTTGCAGTTCAAACAGCTTGCAGTTTGGCACATTACTAGCTAGGCTATATTAATCTGAAGCAGCCTTTCAGCCATGTATACCAACATTTTAAGAGCTTCGTTATTACTGTTGTTATTGTTAAGTGCCATTGAGTCAGCTCTGACTCATAGCAACCCTGTTTAGGATTTATAAAGTGGCTAGTGAGTTTGAATCACTAACCTTATGTTTGAAACTGATCTTGCAGTCCAATGCTGTATCCCACAATGCTATACCAGGACTCTTTGTTGTTGCTGTTGTTATGTGCCGTGAAGTCGGTTTTGACTCATAGCAACCCTGTACAGGGTTTTTTTTTTCTCCGAGACTGTAAATCTTTATGGAAGCAGAAAGCCTCATCTTTCTTTTGTGGAACAGCTGGTAGTTTCGAACTGCTGACCTTGCAGTTCGCAGCATGTTTCGTAACCACTACGCTACCAGAGCTCTTTACCAGGACTCTTTAAGAGCTTAATAATGTAAATATAATTTACTTCCTAAAGTTTCTTTATCAATACCTGTATCATTTGAGTTATTTGTAATATAAAAAATGAACCAAAAACTTACTGCTATCGAGTCAATTCTGACTCCCAGAAACCCTATATAAAGTATCTGAGGCTGTAAATCCTTATAGGAGCAGAAAGCCTCAGCCTTCTCCCATGGAGTAGCTGGCGAATTCAAACTGATGACCTTAATGTTAGAAGCCCCATGCATAACTCAGGGCTCCTTGTGATATAAAAGTAGACTTCAAAAAAGTTTGTGGAAAAATTCTATTATCTTCTAATTCAAATTTTCTACAAATATTTTGAAGCTCCTTCTTATGAACACAAGCATGGAACCAGTTCAGTAATTTAACAGTTCCATACTGTAAAGATTAACAAATCCTCACAGCAAACCAGTCTTCAAAATCCATTGGTATTATTATCATTTCACACTTCTCAATACAGACTTTGAGTTCTAGTAGTCCCTGCCTTCTACACTTAGACGTTGAAAAGACCTTGTGTCCCTGATTTCTCTGAAGTTGGATGGCAGCAGCAGTAGCAGCTGCTTCTATAGTCACTTTTCTTCCCCTTGTTTAGATAATTATGAGCAAAGGGCAATCACTTTCCCATCAAGGCAAATACTGACAGCCTCACATGTCAGAACCTAAGTTACAGATGACATGCTTGTCAACATCAAAAAACCAGGAATATATCTTTACTTCCTTGTGACCAACTAAAAGTCAAAACCCTATTGAAAACCAGAGGCAGGAGGGGATGAGAGAAGGGTGGCTGTTTGCCCTGTCATTGTCAACTGCAGATATACAGTTCTACCAAGATTTTTCTCATTTTAAGCTCCACAAATGAACAATTACATTCCGCTTGTTAAACATGGAGTATGAGCAGGCTGACAGAATGCAAATGCTTTTGCTAACAGCATGACCTTGTAGTGCCTTATACTCAGGGTCTTTGGCTTTATTGTAGCTTTTTTTTTTTTTTTTTTCCTGAACACAGATTATTTTTCAGATGAATATGGAATATTTTGATGTGAATGTTTTAAGCCAAGGTAGGTAGGGAATTGCAGGCTCTTTTTATAATAATTAGATCTTAGTGAACTAGATAAAAAGACACATAGGTCAGTTCACTAAAAACTCAAGGGGTAAGGAGAGAGCTATTTCCTTTATATTATGACATTTTAATATTAAATTTGCACAGCTCAGATTCTATCAGATATTGATTTACATTTTAATTATACTAGCCCTCCCAAACCCCCTGGAATTGGCATTTATAGAAATATTCAATGCTAAGTCATCTGGTAACTGGACTCTGAAAAGACAGGCAGAGCAAATCCCAAACTCATCTATGATGGAGATCTCAGGCTTCAGTGAATTTGGGGTGATAGAATGCTTGCATTCCTATCTACATGGTAACTACTCAGACTTCCAATAGTCTCAGCTCTTTGACAGACAGAATACGGTAGGATGTGAAAATGTAATGCTAGGGTCCCAATTTAATACCATGGTATGCCTTCCATTATGCAATCAAATGGGTTCTTAAAATTCTGGGACTGATATTATGATAAACACCTTAAGAGTTTTCTGTTAGAAGGAAAAATGTAGTAAGTTCTCCTCCTCCTTTTCATCAATGGTAATAAATCCTTTCACACAGCAAATTATTACCTCCTTACTTCTCACTTGTTTAAGTGAAATGTTTTATTTACTGCATTCCAGTAGTGAGGTTGGCCCAGGATCGGGCAGTGTTTCATTCTGCTGTGCATAAGGTCACTATGAGTTGGTGCCGACTCAATGGCACCTAACAACAACAACAATGAGTGTCAGGATGTGAAATACATACAGGCAACCTGTGGTGAAATTATTACAGGACATTTATTCAAAAGTCTGAAAGAAAACATTACTCTATAAGAAAGTTATGACCCATTGCAATAATTCAGGATTAGAAAGAAATTGTATAAAGTATTTTCTGAAATGAATAAACAGAACTTGATTTTGCAGCAGTAACTATTTATCCCAGATTCTTAGAAATTGAATTATGTACAAATACAATTCTGTGTTCTGGTCAAACAGTGTTTGCTCTTTTCTTTAAATGCCAAGTTAAATTATATAAGTCTTTTATAATAGGTATACCCATTTTTATCAATGGTCATGTCTTTAGACATACATGTCTTCACACAGAATTATCTCTGCAGACACTCTTGAAGACCATTGCATTTTTTTTTTTTTTTTTTGGTCTTTCATCCTTCTCTAATACTCTGCTCTCTGCATTTCAGTTGTTCACTTTATATGATACCACAAGAATGGAGCCAAAGACTGGCAAATATACAGGTGTTTTGTCACTTTTTTGAGTGTTCCTCTACCCCCAGTTCCTCATTATGGTAATGGCACTTTGTGATGTGCAATTTCTGGATTTATGACCCGTTCTCGATAAGCGAGAATCTGGACTGCGTGTGCATCTTTGATAAGGTTCTAATTGGATAGCAGTGACCTTTCTGAATGTAATTCAGAGAGGAAGATTAAAAAGCAGTCCAGGAAGTGACAGGTTTGGGACAATAACATATGAATTTGGCTCTGCTGGCAGGCAAGAGATGTAAGCTG
Organism: Chrysochloris asiatica; assembly: GCF_000296735.1. Lineage (NCBI taxonomy): Eukaryota > Metazoa > Chordata > Mammalia > Afrosoricida > Chrysochloridae > Chrysochloris > Chrysochloris asiatica. The sequence continues at coordinate 5,141,385 of NW_006408609.1, read as the reverse complement.
TGATAAATTAAAGGCAGACCAAACAGGCTTACTGAATGATTTTTCATTTCGGTTACATCCTTGAGTATTGCACGAATTGTGCTAGCCCTACCAGACTTGCCCAGCTTTGTGTTAGATGACTTGTTTACTGATTGCAGAAGCTGGTAAATTATTCAGTTGATGTAGTTTCAAAAGTGACTTAAGATAGTCTACACAATTAAAGGTATGAAAATCGCTTCATACATGTACATTCTGATATTTGTTCCCTAAATTGAACCACTTAGTGAATGTTTCTGAAAAAGAACTACCAAAACTTATAAAAACTTCTCTCTTTCTCATCTCTCTCATATCTGTATGTAAAGTCCTTTATACATATTCACATGTGTATTCTTATGTATACCCAAATCCTGAAAACAGCTTTGTCCGATTTTAAAGATTTAAACATTATTTCTAAGAGATAAGCAATTTAATAAGGAAACGCAATTACTATTCTTATGCATTTGAAACTTCAAAATCTTTTAAAATGTTTCAAATCTACCACCTTTTCCTCAGCAACCCTATACAAGGTTGCTATGAATCAGAATCAAATTGATGGCACTTAACAACAACATTCATTATGGTAAATCAATATATATACACTTATAAACTTTTATTTTTTAAAAAATTTTGAATGTTGTTGTTGTTAAGTGCCATTGAGTCAGTTCTGACCCATAGCAACCCTGCAGAAGGTTTCCGAGGAGCAGTTGGAGAGTTTGAACCTCTGACCTTGTGGTTCAAACTGACCTTGTGGTTGAGTGCTTATCCAACAGCTCTAGAGGAAATATATGTGTCTATGCCTAAATCCATTGCCATTGAGTTGATTGCAACTCATATAGCAGCCGTAGAGTACACAGTAAAACCGCTCCCTAAGGTTTCTGAGACTATATGTTTACGGAAGTAGACAGTCTCATCTTTCTCTCCAATATACAGTTTATTTAAGGGAGTGTGGTAGCTCCATATGATAAGCACCGGCCTGCGAACCACAAATTCTGCTGTTCAATCCCACCAGCTGCTCCACAGGACAAAGATGCTGCTTTTTGCTCCTGCAAAGATTTAAAAGCCTTGGAAACCCTATACAGAGTCCCTATAAGTCAGAACTGACTCAATACACTTAGCAACAACAATATATTTATGTATTTAAAGAATAAGGAACACTTAAATGTACATATACGTGCAAGAAAGTGTTAAAATATTTTTTCTCTCCAAAGTGACATTTCTAAGGAGAGCCAATATATGATCAGTTAATTTTAACGTATTACTATAATTGTTGTTCAGTGCCGTCGAATCAGATCTGACTTATAGCCACCCTATGTAGGGTTTCCAAAGCTATAAATCTTTGCAAGAGCTGAGAGCTCCATCTTTTTCCTCTTAGATTGACTGGTGAGCTTGAACTGTCTGTGTGGTTTTAAGCCCAGTACTTATTTTACACAGTCACTGTGTTCCGCCTCATTATTATTACTATAATAGACGTGCTAATAAAATATAATTAACTTTTTAAAAAGGAGAAATTGTAAATGGCTAAATAGCAGTATTGTCAGATGATAGTGTGAATCTGACTTCTTTGCTATTTGAAGCCTGTTGTTTATACACATGGAATACAAAATAGATTGCCTAAGTAGCTGGTAAGTAGCAAGTCTAAGTAGCAAGTCTAAGATTGTCTAAATAGCTGGTAAGGCCTCCCTACAAGGATTAATGGAGGGAGGAGTTCTGATCTCACTTATTTCATTTTCACATATTGGTGCATTCAAAAACCATGTGGGCCTGTTAATTCTGCATTCACCTTTAAAGGAACTCTCTGGAATTTATCAATGGAGGAACAGAAAGCAACTATCTTTTCCTTTGTGGGCCATGGACCTTGCTAGGTATAAGCATATGTAGACTTTTGATCCACTCCTACGATAGCTTCGGAAGGTTTCACTATTAGTTTCCTCAACACTCGGAACATGAGCTGGCCCCAACAGTTTCTACTAGATGTTTGTTGCCTACATAAATTGAAAACAAAATTTGTGAACCCAGGGGAATTTAGGCAACACAAATGAAGCTATATTAATTTAGATCCAGCAAAACTAGATTTGTAATCCAGGCCTAACGAACCACCACAACAACAACAATCTATATATCAACACATAAAAAAACAAGCAAGGAAGTCAAAGCAGGATTCCAGCAGGATTGCTTTATGATTGCAATTCACCTACCAGACACCATTTTAAAAATTACAACTTTATTGAGACAAAATTCACCTACCTTGCAATCCACCCATTTAAAGTGTCAGAAACCACTTTATATTTTATGCCTGTTGTAAAATCTATGTAATTCATTGTTGCTGCCCGTAGCTGAATTTAACACTCATGAAATGAAGACTATATTTGCCTTTAACCTAAAGGAAGGGGTGGTGAAGAAACTGAAGAACATTTCCCTCACTTGAATCCAGTAGAACACATTTACCTAAAATATTGTACACTGTAATATTGGAATTATTATAGAATTTTTCTGACATTCATCATTCTCTTACCATTTTTCTATTTCTATTTTCGTATTGATCATTCTGGTGCTTTCCTGTGGCAGACATTTGGACTGTTCCTGGTTGGTTGTTGTTGGTTGTTATGTGCTGTTGAGTAGGTTCTGACTCATAGTGACCCTGTACAGGGTTTCTGAGCCTGTAAATCTTTACGGGAGTAGAAAGCCTCATGTTTCTCCTGCGGAACAGCTGGTAGTTTTGAGCTGCTGACCGTGAGATTAGCAGCTGATTCATAACCACTATGCTACCGGAGTTCCTTGTTGTTGTTGTTAAGTGCCGTCGAGTCGGTTTCGACCCATAGCGACCCTGAACAGGGTTTCCGAGGCTGTAAATCTTTACGGGAGCAGATCGCCTCATCTTTCTCCCGCGGAGCAGCTGGTAGTTTCGAACTGCTGACCTTGCAGGTCGCAGCCCGATTCGTAACCACTACGCTACCAGAGCTCCTTACCAGAGTTCCTAGAAGCAATTAATCTAAGCAATTAAGCAATAATTTTTTTTCAAGACTCCTTGCTATTCAGTCTGTCCTATAAATATACCAAGTTAATCATTATAAAAATTTTGCTTTATTCACTACCCCATCCTGCCTGTCAAAACACCTTGTTTGTCAGATTAAGTTAAAAAGAAAGACCAGTCACCAGCCTTTAATGATATTCTACAAGACTTGATTCCACCTTATTTCTACAACCTTACCTTCTATAATACTGATCAGAAAATGTCTTCTCAACATAAATCAAACTTTTAAATCCTTCACTTACATTAATGATTGCTTCTGATTTTGTGCCGTCATTTACTTGTTTAATTTGTTCATTATTCTCTATCGCTGTTAAATATGACTCAAATGAACACAAAGTAGTAGTTTGTGTTTGTTTGTTTTTTTAAAATCAAATCTTGCTTTCCAGCAAACTCAGCTCTTATTGGCCATTTCTTTCCTTAAAGTGCTATTGAAGTTATAGTTTATTAAATATATTTTGCTTTTAATAATCAATGGTTCCATGTATTTTCTTCATGCGCATTTTATATGTGTTTCTCCTCGTGTGGCACTGTGGGCTAATGCGTCAGACTGCAAAATCGTTTGAACTGCAAGGTCGGTGGTTCAAGCTCACCAGCTGCTCCTTGGAAACCCTATACAGGGTCGCTATGGGTCAGAATCGACTCAACAGCACTTAACAACATTTCACCCACTTGAGATTTTATAATTTCTTAGGGACATGTTCCTTATATTATTTCTAAAACTGCTTTTTTCTTCCCTCTTCCATGTATGTTCTACTTAAAATAATATATTATTATTAGTTTAGATTGTATACAAATATGCATGTTCATATACATATCACTTTATTTAAAAAGAAAAAAATAAAATAAAACAATTCATTTAAGCTTTGTCATTTCATGATGAAATATTGAATCCAATACAGTTAATTCATATTTGAGTTGACTGTGGATGAGAGATATAAGATATATATGCTACTGAGATTCTAATATAAAATTGTATCATTAATTTTTAGGTAATTTAAAATGTAACTGAGGGAAGATATGGAGATAAATAGAATTTTCATCAATTCCAAGATGCTTGCTTTTATGATAAATTTATGTGTAATTTGGCTGTGAAGCTGTGATATAATTGTTTATTCATGTCGGCTTAATAGAACCTGATTAAAAATAGGTTGTGACTGCTTCTCTATTAATTTATTTTGTATTATCATAATCTTTAAATATAGTTTTAAAATACTGATCATGATAGAAGTTGACATTCACTGTGGTACATTTCTCTTTTGCTATTTGCTTTTAATTGCTAATAGTGCATATAATAAGGACCTCTGGTAGCAGGTTTAGAGTTGGAATGCTAACCACAAGATCAGCAGTTCAAATCTACCAGCTGCTTCGCAGGAGAAAGATGAGCCCTTCTGTTCCCTAAAATATACACCCTCAGAAACCCTATGCAGAGTCACTATGAGTTGGAACTGATTTGACAGGAAATAACCAGGAAGGAGCTCTGGTAGAGTAGTGATTACTAGTTGGACTGCTAACCACTGGGTCTGCAGTTTGAAACTGCCAGCTGTACCAGGGGAGAAAGATGAGGCTTTCTGCTCCAGTAAAGATTTATAGTCTCGGAAACCCTATACAGGGTCGCTAGGAGTTGGAACCAATTCCATGGTGCATAACCAACCAAGGAACCAACCAACTCTGTATATAAAGAAGGTTCTTGAATGAAAACTGAAAATGAACATAGGCAGTTAATTGACTTTAATAATTTAGGGTTAATGTCTAAAGCAGATATTTGAATAGTGATTGTACTTTATTGTTATTGTTGTTGTTAAGTGCCCTAGAGTTGGTTCCAATCCACAGAAACCCTGTATAGAGTTTCCAAGGAGCAGTTGATAGGTTTGAATTTCCAGCCTTGTGGTTTGTAGTCCAGTGCTAATCTTAAAGTGTGGTCCATGGAAGATATGGGCACAGAATCTCTCTAGGATTTAAGGAAGTAGAAGAAATTCTAAGTAAAAGTAGTTCATGATTGCTTAAAATTGTTAACATAAAATAATATGAATAATGATTCTAGACATATGTTTAAAATTTTAACATTTTGGCTATAATCGTATGGTTTTAGGAAAAATGAACATTTAAGTTTCCAAGGATGTTACTGTGATTTCCTGAATCTGATATTTTGAAAGAGAAATATTGTTTTAGGTCACATATTTTTTATTTGCTTCTTTTTTTTTTATGGTATAAGAATTAAAAACTCCACGTTCATCACTGATAAGGGGAAGTGAGGGAAAAACAGCAATGAAGCTGCGGGCTAAGCCCTACAATGTTCAACAGACTCCTGTGAACCTGGGTGGAGACCTGGTTGGCCAGCAGTGTGGCAAGACCTGGGAACTCTTGGGCCCAGAGTCAGTTACATAGCCACAGAGAACTAGAGTGGAGAGTGAAGCATCCAGCTGATAAAAAGAGAGGGCATATGCACAAGAACACCAAAACTTACAGATAATACCCACTCGACCTGGCTTTAATGACTGGATGATCAGAGCCCAACTAGAAGAAGAAGGGGAAAAGAAATGAGTAATCTGATACAATTTGATGAACTTGACCTACACCTATGGATGCAGTAGCTCAAAAGAGGGAACAAATCTGTACAGCAAAGATCTATGCCACCCCCTCCATACACAGAGTAGACAGGGATAGGCAACTTGGACATTGGCTACCCAAAGTAGGATGGTTTCAAAGGCAAGTAGTGACTGGCTTACAAGCTTTCAAAAGGGAACCTAGATCTAGAGGGCATGGAGGAAGAGAGAATCTCCACTGAGTATTATCCAGTCTGTCTAGGTGGGGCTGATGAAAGGAATTGCGTATAGGTCTCTTATGATACAGTAGTGAATAATTGTTATCAGGACTGATTGTGAGGGTTGGCAATATAAAGATAGATGTTTTGTAGCAAAAGGAGGGGAGTATTTGCAGTCTAGAAGCAGAGGTCCCTGGGACCATCAAAGGAGAAGAGTGGAGAGCAGGACCCTACCCAGAGAAGCAGTGATGCCAGAGATGGAGGCAGAGACAATGACATGGAGAGATGGAGCAGCTTGAGACTTTGGACCCAGAGAGAGAGAGAGGGGCTGTGTGCTGGTGACCAGGCGGCAGGCTTGCAGGGTATACCCTTTGGTTGGTTGATGATGCATGGAGGGGATTGTAACCATGGTAATGAAATGATATATGATAGGATGAATGTAAAACTAATGTTCTCCCATGTAAACTATCACATAATTTACAATGAAACATTAATAAAAAAGAATTAAGAACTCCAAATTGCTTTATAAAATTAAGGGTAACACTATTAAAAATGCTAATAGCATACTTCTTAATCATTTGTAACATACACATTTACCTCAATAAAAAAACACTGCTTAGGCATTATGTCTTTCAAAATATTTCCACACACTCTTAAAATAGTCAAAATATAGATGTATGATGGATCTTTTATAATTAAACATAATAATGTAGGACTTTGCTTGATTTAAGGATATTGTCATTTTGTGCCTTCATAAGCTGTCAGCTGAATGAGATCATTAATGGAGAAACTTGAAGTAAATGTGGTAGAAACTTGTGTTATTTCAGTTGTTGATAGAAAAGAGGCTTCTTTTCCTCCACAATAAACAGCATAATTAAACCCTTATTTTCTAATGCATAGTCTATCGTTAAAAAGACTTTAAAAATCAAATAGGATGCATGTGAATTCAGGTGTTTTATGTTCAGTTTGACATTATTGTTACTTATTCTACGTACTTAACTGCTGAAGATAGTTATTAGAAAGCACAGTTACTTTGCTGGGCAAGTGATATAAAACGACCGTTCTTACTACTTACTTATAGGCTAGAGGACATTAGCTCTTCTACAAGCTACAAACTCCCAGACTGCTGCCTTGTCAAAAAGCCAGAGAAATCAAAGAGCCACCTACTGACCCTCCCTATTGTGTGGGCTTGTCGTCTTCTATCAGTAGTATGCCACAATCAGCAAGATACACATGTACCTCCTGCCTGCTTGGGGTTTGCCAGCCCCTGATCCCTGCACCTGTTTGCTTATACATGAGCTGTGCATGTTTGAATTCAAATAGACTCAGGGGGGTGGAGCAAGAGGTGGGGGAGGATGACGCCTCTGTCAGAAGAGGCTCATAACTAGCTAGTGAGGAAATGGGAAAGCATGATCAAGGAGTATTTGTTGATAAAAAATGAGATTTTTTTTTCCCTTTAGGGATATATTTTTCTTCCTTTTAGAACTGAATGAAGATGGTGTTTAGTTAAAAAATCTGGATTATCTTTACCAATAACTGATGTCCCCCATTAGAAGGGTAATTACAAATAGGATTACATTTCTGAGGGTATTTCTCTAAATTTACCTTTTATTAAAAAAACATAAAGTTCTGTCACTTTATAAAATAATTAGTATTAACTAATATTTTTCAAGTACATGAAATTTAGACATGTTTTTGTGTAGAATAACACTGCCATATATTTGGAAAATATTTCTACAATGTCCTCATGTCTAGGGTATATGCAATATACTTTTATTTAGATTAAGACATGATTTACCCCAAAGGAATAGTAATATAGACTTCATTTTAGTTTGTTTGCCAAGTGATGGTTTATTTATTGTATGATTTTGTTCTACAGATTTATTTTAACCCTTATTTATGTGGAGTTATCCAGTGTTAGTATTCTAAGTTTTTAAACAAAATAATTGAGCCTGAATGTATACTTTGATATTTATTTGTTCTGTGACTATGGATGAGTCGTGTAATCTTCCTGAGATTCAGTCTCCACATCTATAAAAAGGGAGCATTGATTCCCATCTGAGAGTTATGCTAGAAATTGAATGATGTAACTGTAGTTGTTTTCTCAAACCTGAAAGCCTTGTATAAGTATTAGGTGTCAATACTCTTACTATTGATATTTTATAAGCTTAATCACCATCTTCATAAGATTAACTACTCCAATTTGCATTAGTATGTAAGTATTCTTTATAAGTACAAAGTACTTCCAAAAACACATTTACCACCATCTTACTAAAAGGTTCCTAGAACACTGTTTTGTGTATTGAAATGCTGATGTACTTTACTCACAAATATAATTTACAGTTTTAGACTATCAAATGGAATTTCTGAAATAATACATTTTCTTAAAATAATACATTTGCTCCAATTCCATTGTGCCAGGAATTCGTGCACAACTTTTCAAACTGATGTATCTTTTTTTCCATTTTCAGTATTTTATCTGTCAAAAGAATGTGAAAATTTGGGAGAAAGATCTAATATTTATAAATCCATGCTCCCTGTGACACACACACACACACACACACACACACACACACACACACACCCCTCCCTAAAAGTTAGAAAACATGTTGAATTTGGGATACCTAAAAAGACTCAAAGCTGTCACCATGTTGATGCCCCATACGGTTTGAGCAAATGAGCAGCCTTGAACTTTGCTTGCAAAGTCCCAAAGCCTGGGCAGAAGGCAGTGCATCTGCAGGTCCTTGCATGACTAATTTCCTGTCAGAATCTGATTTTATTATCATTTAAATAAGCATTTATAATAATAGTAGTAAACTTGACAGATGGCTGAATTAGTAAAATTAAAGGATATAGGCTTAAAACACTTCTGTGTTTCCTCCTTTAATGTTTTCTCCCACTCCTTACCCCACTGCAATCAACTCTTTTGGTTACCACTTTTGATAAATCCTCTTTCATCATTCCTATTGATTAAAAGGAATTGAACAACACAATGCTGCGTTGGCTGTTTCAGCAGAGGGTATAGGATTCACTGCTAGTTGTTTACACAGGGACTCAGAAGAAATCCAAATATAAGTAGCAAATTCTTAGCCTCTTCTGGATTGCTCATACTAGAAAAAATATTTGTATCTCACTCTCTTCCAACACTTTAAAGAAACAAAAAAATGTTTGAACTTCTTATTTCTTATTCTTTTTATAAAGTTTTTAAATGCTATCTAAAAGAGACTTCTGAGTACTCATTTCTCATATTCACTGTTCTTAATACAAGTCTGTATTTTTATTACATCAAGAAATAAGAATAATCTTAAATGCAGGAGATATTAATAATCTTGCAGTTTTCACGATGTGCCCTGAAGAGTACAGGTGCAAAATGTAATTCATATCAGATGCAACTGTACAAATACTATGTACCATTATGTCAAAGAAATTTCACTAAATATGATGCAAGGCATTGACTCTATTTCACAATATAGTTAATGATTAACAAACATAAGTTTAATATTTTAAACTATCAATTAGCCTAAATTGTACAATATATTCTGTGTCATTAAATAATAGTTTAATCATATACTGAATCGCTTTATGATATTTTAAACTGAGTGCTTGAGAAAGATTTGTGTTGGAGTACAACTACACAGCAGTGTTTCTACTGATTTCTTGTGACTTTAGGCACTAAGAGTACTACTAACCAGTGTTTATTATTTGAAAGCTTGGAGCCACAGTGAATTTTAACACCTTGCATACATTTTTATGTAGTCGTATTCATGCAATCTAGGGGCATTTTCTTAGGGAATTAAAATCCGTTTATGCCCTTACTAAGCTTTCCTAGAAGGTCTCTATGTCCAGAAAACTCCATCTGTAACCTGTAAACCAACATTTATTATCAGTCCAGCACTGGTACTCCTGGTGTGGCACTATAGGATAAGCATTGAACTGCTAACCACAAGGCCAGCAGTTCAAACCAACCAGCTGCTTCTCGAAAACCCTATACAGAGTTGTTATGAGCTAGAACCAACTTGAAACATTTAACAACAACATTTATCATGTTGTTGTTGTTGTTAAGTGCTGTTGATTCAGTTCCGAACCATAATGACCCTATATAGCATTTCCAAGGAGCAACTGGTGAGCTTCAACTGCCGACCTTGAGGTACAAACCAACTTTGCAGGCCAGCGCATTAACCCACAGCACCACAGAGGGAGTGTATATTGTCTCAGGTCAGTCATCCCTTATAGGAGATTTAGATAGTTCTGTTGGCATTAATTAGCATCCCTCTCATTCAACACACAGCTTTAACTTCCTCACTGTCAGTATCTGTGTTGACTGCTTCAAAAGCAAACTGTTGAAGGATAGCTTTAAGGGGAATTGATTATGGACTTGGGTCCATTTAGTCTTGTCCCAGATGTAATCTACATTAAATATTTTGATGACTAAGCTTTATTCTTATTTTGCTTATTTCTTCTGCTTTTTTGATTTTACTGTCAATTAATGCTCTGGAGCTCATTTTCTTTTTCTCTAAATTCTGCATATTTTCTTCTTAATTGAATGCTATTTAGGTGGGGTTGTAGCTAATTTGTGAACTAGCAGGGACATTGGTGAAAAAAAACCAAAGCCAAAGAAATTGCTTCCTCGGGAAAATGTCACATTTGGATGATTATTTTTGCCTTGGCTCTTGATTTTTTTCTCCTTGAGTGGATATATAATTATATCATTGCTGCAGTAATGTGAAACAAAAATTAGATGTAGAGAAAAACTCTAAATAGGGAAGTATAATGCTCTTTTTAAAAGAAGAATTTAACTAAACCACTCTAAGAGTCCCCTGCTGGGCTCAGGCAAGCTGAAATTAATTCAAGACGGCAGATAAAATTTTTAACCAGGTCGAGTGGAGATGAGGGATGTGACAGCTCTCAGTTAAAATGTCTTTTAGTGGCAAATGCATGTGTATTAGTCAAGAGATATGACATAACTGTCCTGGGTGAGAGAAAATGAACCAATGACCATTTGCATTGAGAACAAAAGAAAGATTCTTTATAGTAAAACATGGAGAAGGGTAGGGTTTCCCATTTATCCATTCATGACTGAGGTTATCTCTTGTCATTTTTTTCTCTTTCAAAAAATGCTTCTAAAAGTAAGGGAAAATATTTTATCTCAAGCAGTGGTCCTTATATTTTTTCTGTATATATCAGAAGAGAGAGGATTGTTGAATAAAATGTTTATGCCCCAGAGAATAAGGTAGCCTTTTTTTTTTTTTTTTCATGCCAAAAAACAACAGAAAAGTATCTTTCTACAGAAATGCTTCAAGGCTGAGTGAAACAGATATTACAAATTGCAAATCCAGATTTTGCTAAACAAATGAAGTCAGGAGACGAAACACTTTATTTCTATAAGCTTACTGACTTCCCACTCTTTTACTTCCCAAGAATAAACCAATTTTGTTGATTATTATGAAGAACTGAAATAAAATGTGTCTGATTCTATGGCACTTTAAGAACAGATGCTATCAAGACATAGTGGTTACCAGCTAGAGCTGCAAACAGAATTAAGTTTTTAATAGTACACAGTTTATTTTTCCAATTAAAATCAAATTACCTTATCATAATTTTGTTATTAGAGTAGGTGGTGACATTGTATGCTTTAAAGTGGACACTCAAAAATGAACCAAGAAGGTGTCTTATTTTTATCAAAAGGAAATAATTGGCATGGATGCATGAATAGCTTAGGTATCAAGACAAAATATGCAATTTCCAGTTTAGAATGTAATTGTTATTTTCTTTAGAATGCATTATCCTGTAAAAGGTAAAACATAAATGAGCGTAAATATTTGTGACATTATATCAACCAAAGTAAATTTGTTGCTATTGTTGTTAAGTACCACTGAGTAGGTTCTGACCTTGTGGTTCAGAGTCCAGTGCTAATCCTATAGTGCCATACCAGGATTCCAAAGTACATTTATGGCTACAAATATTCAGTGATACTGAATGGAATATGAAAATGTCCACTGAACTTAAGTGATTATTTGTTTATATCTTCAGGGATAGAAAATAATATCCTGTACAAGCAAGATTACAATTATTGAAGTGAGAAAAAATAATAATGAAGATAAAGACATGGAGAGCAGTGTTTGGAGCAATGGTAGTAGTTGGGATGGAACATCACTGGATAGTGGCAGTGGTGGATAATGCTAAAGAGTTTACTTGGAGTCAAATAGTATATCAGTCTTTTGTTGTTGTTGTTCAGTGACACCATGTTGGTTCTGACTCGTAGCCACCCTGTATAGTGTTTCCAAGGAGTAGCTGATGAGTTGAACCACCAACGTTGTGATTCAAACTGACCTTGTGGTCCAGTACTTTATCCCACAGCATCATACCAGGTATATTGGTCTAAAGAGGTTGAGATATGTCACATAAGCCTCCTATAATTTGAAGCCATTAAAGTCTTCCCTCAAGTGAAAACTGATGTTGAATCACAATGTTTAAGAAATAAATAAGGGAGTCTTTATTGATAATCTTTTATTTAAACAAAAACTTACAATATGAGTTATTATAAATAAATCATTCAGAGCAAGGTGTCTGTTTAGAAGAATGCAAATTTGAAATCTAGTTCATAAATAAGAGTTACTCATCTTGAATCACTACCACGAAAGCCCAGAGTCACACAATTAAGTACTTACAATTGGTAGTACCCTTTCTTTCAACCTTAAAGTAATCTTAAATTGAAGAAGACTCCTAAATCCTAGTATGATGCTGTAGGATAAACTGTAGATGTCAAGGTTGGTTTGAACTGCAAGGTCAGTGGTTCAAACTCACTAGCAGCTCCTTAGAAACTCTGTGAGTTAGAACCAACTCGATAGTACTTAACAACAACAACAATGGTAATACCTCAACTTTCAACCTCAAAATAATATTAAATTTAAAATGATTCTTAAAACAGTGTTTGTTGTTATTAAATGCCGTTGAGTCAGTTCTGACTATAGCAACCCTATACAGGGCTTCTGAGGAGCATCTGGTGAGTTTGAACCTCCAACTTTGCAGCTCAAACTGACCTTTGGGTCCACTGTTGTTTTGGAATCCTGTGCAGTGCCACACCAAGATTCCAAAACAGTAGTAGGGACTGTTTTTCAAAGTGAAAGTATTTATCAACTACTCTAATTTCTCAGATTCACTTGGAATTACTTGCCTATTTACCAAAAAGAAAATGTCCCAAGATGCCTATGCAACTTTTTATAACTGTAATAAATAAATAAATAAATTTTGAAAGTTTGTAAAAGAAATTCAAATGTTCACAGAAATTGTAAGAGAAATTTTTATTTCAAGAATTAATTGTGGAAACAGGCAAACAAATTGTTTGTAGTACTCTGAAGAAGGTCTGTTGGAAGAATTCCACTGAATAAAGTTTTAAAACCATACTTGGCTTGTCAGCAAAGGAGTCACTCAGTCAATAATGTGTTTTAGACAGTTGGATTTGAGGTGAGTGTGATGGAGGTATTCAAGGAGATAGGGTTAACATCACTTTAAGAGGGAAAGAGTGAAGAGAGTGACATGGTTAAGAGATGTCGATATCATTGAAGCTAGAAACTTGATCATGACTGTACTATGGAGGTGAGTGTGATGAAGGAACTAAAAGGAGGCAAAATCGGTGGTTCATGGATTAACTGAGTCAGTCCATGGGGGTTGAATGGAGAGGAAGAGACAAATGGGAGGCAGCTACCTATCACTGAGTATGTGAATCAGGAGAAATGAGGAAAAACTCTTAAAATTTTCACATGTTTGCTTCATAATGTGCAGTCACCAATAAAAAATGTATCTGTTATCTTCCTGTCCTTTCCTCCTCTTCCTGGGATTGAGCCCCTTTCCACCTTCATATGAACCTTAAAACTGTTCTCTCCATTGTTCATTCAACCTCTTCCACTAAAGCGAATCTGTAGCATGTAGGTTTTATGAGTCTTGCAATAAAACTTATCCCAAAACACACTGAACCCTGAATTTCCGTAACCCATCACTATTGTTCTCTGCTTTATGGCCAGACTTAACAAAGAGGTTGTCTGCCCTCATTCCTTACTACACCTTCTCTACTCAACTCACTCTGATATAATAGCTATGCTCATCATCTCTCTGAAACTACCAATGTCCTCAGTTCTCTAATGTCCAACTTCTTGGCTTCAGTATTCTAGAAGACCTCTTTTAATCATTTAACTCCCTTCACTATTTCCCTCTTTTATAACAATCTTTATGCATCAATTCCTTGACACCATGTAAGCTTTTCTCTTCATTCTCCTTTCAAGGATTGCTCGATTATATCAGGTTATTAAAATTTTGAGTTCTTAAAGACTCTATCCTAAGATCTCTTCACAATCTATATACATTTTCAAAATAATTTCTTCTATACACATGACTTTGATTATTGCCTGATGGTGTGGCATTGGAGGATAAGTAGTAGATTGACAGACACACAATTGGTGGTTCAAACCTACCAGTTGTTTCTCAGAAAACCTATGTAGAATTGCTATGAGTCAAAACCAACTCAGCAGCATTTAATAACCACAATGGTAATTAGTTCCATATTTAGGTCTCTGAGGCATTCTTGTTATTTATTATTTTTTTTTCCTAAGCTTGACATTATTGCTAATTGCAGCAGAGTTGGCCACTGACTCAAGTGACCCTGTATATAATGGAATGAAACATTGCCCATCTTGTGCCATCCTCAAATTGTTTATGCATCAGACTCTTGTGATCCATAGAGTTTTCAATGGCAGACTTTTGGAGCTTTCCTCCTAGTCTGTGTTTGTAAGATCCGCTGAAACCTATTCACAGCAATAAGCAGACTGCCACAGATAGATGGGTGGTAATCACACTCGAGAAATTGGCCCCAGTGTAAAAAATGGGCATGGATGCTATGTCTGTTCTCTTCTGACTTTACTGAATCAAACTCAGCACCAGCCCAGGGCTGATTCCTATGAGGCTGACGTCAGATAGTCATCCACTCTCCAATCTTTTCACCACACTGACCTTTTCTCACACAGCACTCTCTACTTCTTAGCTGGTTTCAGTAAGTTATTGCAATAGTTCCACAGAACTCTGACACCATACTTATAGTTTTGGAACTTACTAAGGAAGTTATAATAGGTTACAATTCAAGATTAGAAATGGGCAAGACACATAGTTTTTTTTTCCAGTCAGGATAGCTCTTTCCAGATATGTCTGCAGGCTGGCCTCTCTCTGGTCCTTAACCTCTCAACCACAGGCCCCTTGGCCTTTGCCCTGTTACAGCAGTGTTACAAAACTCAATTGTTGATGGTGTTGTTGTTGTTGTTGTTAACTGCTGTTGAGTTAATTCTGACCCATAGAGACCCTGTACAGGGTTTCTAAGGAGTGGCTGGTGAGCTTGAACCACTTACTTTATGGTTCAAACTGACTTTGCAGTCCAGTGCATTAACCCACAGCACCACAACAAAAATCTATTAGCCCTGTTGCTAAGTGCCCAAAGAGAAAGACAGTAGACTATAAGCCTCAGCCTGGAAGTGCTCAGTTCCAGTTCTGTTGTTCAGCAAACCTACCTCCCTAATGAGGTACCTGGAGGCACCCCAGTCCACAGTGAGTGTCCTGTCCAGAGGCACTCAATTTGTCCCTTAGGCTGGGAAATCCACATCTCTGCATTGTGCTCTGACTCTTGGTTCAGCTGCTGCTGCTCCTCTGTCACTCCTCTGCCACTCTTCCTATGTCACAACTTTCCTCCTTGGGTAGATGAGGGTCAATTAAGCAAGGATCTTGAGGCACAAAGATGTGCTCCAATTTTGACTCTTCTTAATACAATGAAATTCCCTGTCTTGGTACTGAACTGGCTCATTTCGAACCCAGGAGGATGTCTACATTTACCAATCCCCTCCTTATATTTCCAAGTTTTTATAATCACAGTTAATCTGTTAATAAACACCCAACACTGAATTGTATAATCTTGTCAGCATCTTCTCCTACCTTCTCTTACTTGGACCCATAAGGGGGGAAAAATCATTTGATGGAAATTACAAAGAATAGGGCTAGAAGAGTCATATTAAATAATTCGCTGTACCCAACAGGTTATCTTGCATGGATGGTGAAAATTCTACCACTGAGTTCCAAATTTCTTCTAAGCTACAGGTTCATATTTTAACTGTGTACATTTGACACTTCATCTTAAATATGTCAGAGCCAGTCAACAATTTTCAAGACTGTGATTCATAATGTCTTCTAACATCTACAAGTCATTGTTAATGTAGTTAGGCCAGGAAATTACACTTTTAAAAAAAAAAATTTTTTTTAAGTTATTAGTCCTTAACTCTTTCCTCTTAACTCCCATATCTAATCCATGAGCAACTCATTAAAAATGTTATTTATCATCCCACTTCTCTTATTATGGGGAGCATGATGGTGCTACAGGATCAACACCAGATTGAAAACCACAAGGTCGGTGGTTTGAACCCACTGGTCTCTCCGTGGGAGAAAGATGAGGCTTTCTGTTTCCATAAATAACCTATAGCCTTAGAAATCCTATGCAGGTTACCTATGAGTTGAAACTGACCCCATGGCACTTTACAACAACAATAAATCTCTTCTTATTATCAATCAACCATCATTTGTGCTCAGCACAAACTATAGTATTTTCTTTTTTGACTTGATTAAAATTTGCATTTGCAAATAGCATATTTTGAAAAGATTAAATAAATGAATCAAACCAATTGTACCTTTCCTAGGTGTGTAAATGTAAAATCTACCTTTTGATATGAATGTACTCTTTTGGTTGATTTTCATGAAAGCTCTCCCATGTGGATTTGTATATATTAGAATTTTTTCCCAGTTCACTACTTTGGATATGCTCTGTACCCAAGGTAGATGCAGTGTTTACTACTGTCCTGTCAAGACTGCCCTCTGCAGCACCACATTAATGGAGGCAGAGATATTAACAACTTTCTTCTGCTCTTTTGCTTTAGCTAGCACCAGTTAGGATCACTACACAACAATTTTTGGTATATTTCTGTTATCTGTTCCCTGTATTCATTCATCAGAGTACATCTGCACTACAAGCATAGATGACTCACTTAAAGTTGACAGCATATCAAAAGTATCTTGATATTGATAATGCCTTATAATTTACAACCAGCAGTGCTTCCTAGTGATACTGAAACATGCTCTTGAATAGTTCTAAATCGGGTAGTTATTATCTCTGTGCATGCTGCTCCCTATAACTCAGAAGAGATTTGATGTTGTTGCTAAGTGCCATCGACTCATAGCCACCAAGGTTTAAAATCTTGGTGGGAGCAGCCTCATCTTTCTCCCATGGAGGAGCTGGTAGCTTTGAACCATTGATCTTATGGTTCAAAGTCCTATGCTTATTCTACCTAGCCACTGGTAGCGTGGTGGTGGTGGTTATGTGCCGTGGAGTCGGTTCTGACTCATAATGACCCTGTACAGGGTTTACAGCTGTAAATCTTTATGGAAGCAGAAAGCCTCATCTTTTTCCTGGGGAACAGCTGGTAATTTGGAACTGATGATCTTGCGGTTCACAAATCGGGCTGTGAGCCTCAAGGCCAGTAGTTCGAAAATACCAGTGGTTCCACAGGAGAAAGATGAGGCTTTCTGCTCCTGTAAAGATGTACAGGCTCAGAAACCCTGCACAGAGTCGCTATGAGTTGGAACTGACTCCACGGTACATCACCACTGTGACCACCACCCTGATTAGGGATTAAGACACACTCTGTCTTAACATGACAAAGAAAACTTTATTTGTAGACTGGACTACATCCACATGTATAAGGGTTGAGATTTCTACATTTACAAGGGTAAGTCACAAAGTATTACTACAATGGTTCCAGTTCACATATGCATGGGTTTATTCCAAACATATCTCTGTCTTCAGGGGATGACTGCAGACAAGTTCCCTGCATAATGCACTAGCTTTAATCTTTTTAGGGAGTCTTCACAAAATAAAGTAATCCAATCAAAATAATGACTTCCAGGAGGATCTGCTGGGTCAGTTCAGTTCCAGGAAGAGGTTGGCTCAAGTAGTTATGGAAAATGCTTTTGGATTCCAAAGGGTTAAACTTGATAAGTGTTCTTGAAAGACATAGGACAATCATGGGGTCTTATTATGAAGAAGTTTTAAGGAAACTGAAAGTTAAAAAAAAAAAGCGAGGAAATTTTCACAAGGGCTTTTATCCATCCTAACAAAGCCCTTGCACTTTCTTCAAGGTCAGCAAGGACTGCCCTATGAGAATTTTGTGGGGAAATCACTGCCCATCCACTCTACAGCCCTGTTCTTGCCCTTTTAGGATTCTTCCCTGCCTACATTCAAATAACATTTGAAAGAATCCAATTTGAGACCCTCAAGTATGCTAAAACTCCTGCTTTAAGGTGATATAAAGTTAAACTATGCAGAATTCTTCAGGGAAGGGCCAGAGAGATGAAAACACCACCTTCAAAAATATGTAGACTTAGTTGGAGGAGATGCAGAGAAATAATAGCTTCACATTTTGATGTTTTTGTTTAATAAAGGTTTCTATTATTTTGTAGCAATACTTTTTGACATGCTATCATCTTTTGGACAAACACAATTAAACTCCAGGTATGGTGCTGCAGGCTAATTTGCTGGACTGCAAAGTCGATTTCAACCACAAGGTTGGGTCAAGCTCCCCAGCCGCTCCTTAGAAACCCTATACAGGGTTGCTATGGGTTGGAACCAACGCATTGACACTTAACAATAACAACATTATAAAATTCTATCAATGAGTCTTTCAAATCCATTGAATATTTTATACTTGAAACTACATGTTAACTTGGATTATAGTTCAACAATAGTAGGTTGTTTTTAAGTGCCATCAAGTCGATTCTGATGATCATGGCCCTTTCTATTTGAATTACTGACTTTGTGGTTCGAAGTCTAGTGCTGATCCTATGGCGCCACACCAGAAGTCCATATATGTAGTTAGTATCCCCCCTCTTGGACAGTGCCACTACAGAACCTTGATATTCAATGTCTTCCCTATGAAGGAGCAGTGTACACATCACCTGTGAGCTTATTAGAGGTACAGCAGCTCCTGTCCCACTGCAGACCTGTTGAATCAGAATCTTTATTTAAACAAGATCCTCAAATGATTGCATGTACATTAAATAGTGAACAGCTCTGTTCTAGGCTATCTCTGTGACTCCTTTAGTTTCCTAACCATGTAGAAAATTGGTATTAACATTAGTCTTAATACTGTAGATTTACTATTTTTACTGATAGCTTTATTGAGAGATATAATTCACATACCATGAAATTCATCCTTTTAAAGTATACATATGGTTCAGTGGTTTTTAGTGTTTATACAGAATTGTGCAACTATTACCACTGTCTAATTTTAGGATATTTTTCTCATCCCAGAAAGAAATTCCTACCAATTAGAACCAGTCTCTGTGAAATGGAATGATATCAGACCTTGTCTAACTTCAGAGGGAGAGATGAGAATAAGTATAATCTCACACCTGAGACCTGTGAAGTAGATGTCAGACCCTTCCATTATTAAATCTTTCTTCTAATTCTGACCAGCTGTCCCTCCCATGACACTCTTTGCTTCTCTGCTAAGTTCTTTAATTTGTACTAACAGCCATACAGATCATACTCATGTTAAAGCTCTTTAGGTCATTGATAAGTGCCTCGAGGCACCCTATGCCACCAGGAAAGTGCCTGACCGAAGGCATTCAGCTCTTTAATTCTGTGAATTGATGAACTCACCAATGTAGGTGTCTGTTAGTACATGCTGCTGCCATCTCGTACGTACCACAACTATCTACAAAGTTATAGTTCACCAGTGTCAATAGCTCTCCATATCCAAGGTGTAGGTAGGAAGTTGTCAGCATATTGTCCCTAAGTCCGTAGGACCCACTTTTCTTCTAGTACTTCTTCTTGATGTTAGTGAGGTCTCTGCTCAACTTTCAGAATTGGTTCTTTTTAAGCCTAGTGGATGGCAAGACTGACACCTTGTTTGCATAGCTCTAACCAATCATGTAAGAGTTAAAAGACCATGACCAGAAAGGCTATATAAGGAGAAACCTATTTTCCTGTACTCTCTGCTCTCCTTTTCCCTGGGTCCTGGCAAACACTAATGT
>NW_006408609.1:5117963-5120731 GCF_000296735.1 Chrysochloris asiatica | reverse complement strand
ATTGATATATACATCAATGGATTTTTCTCTATGATTTTTTAAATTTAACATAATTCTTGCTTTTAAAGTTTATCTGTGTTATAGTATGTATTCATGGGAGTGTAGTGGCTCTACAGGATGAGCACTGGACTGTAAACTACAATGTTGGTAGGTTCAAGCTCACCAGCCACTCTGTGGGAGACCAGTGAGGTTGCTCAGAAACCATATACAGGGTTGCTATGTACCTTCAGAACCAACTGAAGAGCACTTAATAACAACAAATACATCTTTTTAAGGGCTGAATAATTAACCATTGTGTGAATATACTACCTTTGTTTATCCATTCACCAGTTGATACCTATTTGAGCTGCTTTTACTTTTTTGCTTTTATGAATAATGCTATAATGAACAGTTATGTGCAAGCTTTGTTTGGGCACATATTTTCAAGTCTGTTGGGTCGATGTGGAAGAGAAAAACTTCTGTGTCACATGGTAATTTTATGTTTCATTTTATGAGAAACTGTCAGACTCTTTTCCAAAGCAGGTGCAAAATTTTATATTCACACCAGCAACATGTGAGACTTCCAATTTCTCCTCTGTTTTTCCAACATGCGTTACTCTTCATTATTATTATTATTATCATTCCAGTGTGTGTTAAATGGCATCTCACTGTAGTTTTGATTTGCATTTCCTACTGACTAATGATGTTTTTCAATTTGTATTAACCATTTGTGCGCCATTTTGGACAAAATGTTTATTCATACTATTTGTCTATTTTTAATATTTTTCTTAACTTTTTATTACTGAGTAATAAGAGTCTTCTATGTTCTGGATACTAGTCCATTATCAGATATACAGTTTGAAAATATCATTATCCATCTTATACATCTATAAAAAGAAGTTCTTTGAACAAATAAGCCTTAAATTTTGATATTCCAATTTATTGTTTATTTACTTATGTTCTTTATGTCATATCTAACAAACCATTACTGCACCAAAGATCAAAAAAATTTTTACTCACATGTTATTGTTTCAAAATATCTCCTTTTTTTCATGCTTATTTTCCAGTAGCTAAAAGGAGCTCTGGTAGCGAAGTGGTTACGAATCGGGCTGTGAACTTCAAGGTCAGCAGTTCAAAACTACCAGCTGTTCCACAGGAGAAAGATGAGGCTTTCTACTCCCATAAAGATTTACAGCCTCAGAAACCCTGTACAGGGTCACTGTGATTCGGTTCCAACTCCACAGCACATAACCACCACCAGAATCCCTAATATTTTTTATGTCATTACAAGGTTTATGTGGGAATAGGGGCTGGGAGAGGAGAGGATAATATATTAATGACGTTAAAAATAACAGAGAAAGCAAATTGGCTTAAAATGTAAGGTGTCTTTTGCCCTACATGACCCAATATCACTCTTAACATTTATTTCTGACTAGAGTCATGTAATTAAAAACAAAACTTCTTTTTTATTATAAACTATCTCAGGTATCTTAAATTGAATATCATAAGCATCACATACATGACATAAATAACTTTTAAAAATCTCTTATTTCCTGTTTCCTAGCTTGCCTTTCATTCACTATGTGCTAAAAAAGGCATTGTTGATAAAGGAACATCAGTGAATATTCCAGAAATGAAGGTTGACACTGACCCCATTAGACGGTTCAAGACACGTATCACATACTACTGAGAGAACTTGTATGCAGACATCCATTGATCACAGAGACATGTTTAAACATGTTTTGTTTGGAATAAATAGGCACATGTATCAAGTGGATGCAAACCTCATACATTTTTAATTGTTACTAAAGAAAGGAGGAGGATTAGAGTTGGTGTTGATAAAATGAGGACAAGAAATTCTATGAGATGTAGTTGGTTTCTATTTTTAAAGTTGTTGTTTGTTGTTGTGGCTTAGTTGTCACTGAAGCCATTCTGACTCATAGAGACCCTCTGTACACAGAAAGAAATACTGCCCAGTCCTGTAACCTCCTCACAGTTGTTGTTAGGTTTGAACCCATTGTTGATGTCTCTGTGTCAATCTGTTTTACTGAGGTCTAGGGACCACTTCTTCCTGATAATATGTCCAAAATATGAGAGATGAAGACTCACCATCCTCGCTTCTAAAGTGATAATTGTAGTGGTTACGTACTTGTATGATTGTTCTAATTAATTCAAGTTACAAAATTAGGCAAACTGTATCTGGTCACATCACTGCATAAATTGTTTTCCAATAAATATGAATCATGTGCAGATACAACAAAAAACTAAATATCAAATAAAATAATACACATGGTTTCCATAATTTAATTTATATATAAAAGTCTTCAAACATGGAAGAAGTACTCTAACAAGAAAAAATATGTACACAACTGAAAGTAGAATGCTTGCAGTGAATAGGAAATTTTTTGGAAGGCATGGTTTTTCAGAAAAATAACTTTGGTTTCCAAATATTGGGAAAAATAACATTATATATATATATTCTCATACAATTTGATGAACTTGACCTACATCTATGGAAGCAGTAACTCAAAAGAGGGAACAAGTCCTTACAGCAAGAATCATTCCCACACCCTCCACACAGAGTGGACAGGGATGGGCTACATGGACATTGGCTATCCAAAATGGGGGTTAGGGGACTATAAAGGCAAGAAGTGACTGGCTTACAAGCTTTCAAGAGGGAACCTAGACCCAGAGCGCCTGGAGGAAGGTGGAATCTCCCATGAGTAGTATTCAATCTGACTAAGAGGGCTGATGCAATGAAATGCAGATGGGTCTCTTGTGATACAATC
>NW_006408609.1:5101661-5117202 GCF_000296735.1 Chrysochloris asiatica | reverse complement strand
TAAAGATTTACACCCTCGGAAACCCTGTACAGGGTCGCTATGGGTCGGAACCGACTCGACGGCACTTAACAACAACAACAATATTAAAACATAAAGGAATAAGAACCTTAGTTAGGAGTATAAATTAGTCTGGAAATGAATTCTGTGGTGTTAGCTTCACACATTTTGCTTTAACGTTTATAAATACACTTGTGTTAAAAGTATTCCTAAAAAAAGAAAAAAAGTATTCCAAATCAAATGAAGATAAAATACAGTTTAGAAGTAGCCACAGATGCAATTTAGCTTACAAGGACTTGCTTGCCTTCAGGTATTCATCAGATAGATGGGATGGATGTACTAATCAATTGTCACGTCTTATTTTTAGAAATTAAGGGTATAACTTTTAATGAAATCTTTAGAAAAAAATGATCCACCATATTGCGGAACTTAAAAAGATACAATTTCAATGTGCCTAACTGATCAGAATTATGTGAGCATATAAGACAAAATATATTTCTATGATTTATTTTGTCTCTGGCGCTTTTGAGGGAAACAATTTTATCTAATTTTAAGAGCTGTTTGATCTATGACTTCCTATTCACTGAAAGATGTTTTGTTAGGTTCTTTCTTCCTCACTCACTACTTGTTTACTGAATAGACTTCAGTGTTTTAAAAATTGTAATTTTAAGTGGTTACTTCAGAACTGATGCTCTGCATTTGCCTCTGGCTGACTCAGCTCTCTACTCACCTGGAACTGAAAATCAAGATCCAGTAAAGATACTCTATCTCACAGTCTTACTTGAAACTAGACACTCTCTTAATATCCACAATTTCCATAGTCCTCCACTTGTGGTTGTTTATTTTCAAGCGCTCTGTGTTTTTCTGGTCAGAATTGACTTTAAGTACCTCCTGGTTCACTTTTGATTTTTAAGTTTTTATTTTTTTTTTCTTTTGAGGGAAAGCATAAAACATATTTCTTTATGCACCCTCTCACTTCTTATTCCTGTCATATTTTAGTTTCTCATTTACCACCCCTATTCAATAAATGTTCTTCTATTACAAACATTTCAAAAACAAAACAAAGAGGTAGGCTACTCTAACTTGCCTCCAAATTGCTTTCCTTCTCTGTACAGCCAAAATCCTAAGAGTTGCTTATACTTGTTTTAATGTTGTTGTTATTGGCTTTTTTTTTTTTTCCATTATCACATCTGTCTCAACCTACTTCAATCTGGATTTCAGTCTAATTATTCTATCAACACAGTTCTTTAGAAAGTCACTAGTCACATTAATATTGCAAAACCCTTAGAATTTTTTTTTTCAGTCTTTGACTTCTCAGAAGTATTTGACACTGTTAATTTGTCCCTTCCTTAAAAACTTGCTTTTCTTGTCTTTCATGATCTAACACTACTCCTGTTTTTACCCTATAATCCTGACTTTCATTATATTTAAAAAATAAAGGATTTAATTGGAATTGAGTGATAGTTCACACGGCAGAACATTAATTTTGCACTCAACAAATTGTATTTGTTTCATTGCAATGATTATAATCCCCTTTGTGTCCCATTGGTTGACAGGATTTACCTCTATTTCCACTTTGTTTTTGGTTTTGGTGCACACAAAAACACGCAAGAATGTATAATCATTTAGACAGCCAAGAGGCACATTTTGCAAGCCAATCTCCTGCCCACCAGCACACAACTTTTCTCTTTCCATGAGTCTAGAGTCCTCAGCTACTCTCTCTCTCCATGCCATCACCTCAGCCTCTGTCTCTGGTGTTGCTACTTTTCTGGTTAGGATCCATATTCCACTCATGCTCTTCCCTCTTGATGATCCTATGGTCCTCTATTCCTAGAATGTAAAATTAACTACTCCCCTCTTTTTGTTACACAACTTCTACCTTTACATTTGTGACAATCACAGTTGTTGCTCTTAGGTGCCATTGAGTCCATACTGACTCATAGCGACCCTATGCACAACAGAAGGAAACATTGCCCGGTCCTGGGCCAACCTCACAATTGTTGCCACTCTTGAGCCCATTGATGCTGCCTCTTTGCCAATCCATCTTCCTGGAGGTCTTCCTCTTTTTCTCTGACCCTCCACTTTACTAAACATGATATTCTTCTCCAGCAACTGGTCCCTCCTGACAATATATCTGAAGTATGATAGATGAAGTTTGACCATACTGGCCTCCAAAGAGCACTCTGGCTGTACTTCATCCAAAATGGATCTGTTGATTCTATGGGCAGCCCATGGCACTTTCAGTATTCTCCTCCAATACCATAGCTCAAAAATATCAATTATTCTATGGTCTTCCTTATTCACTGTCTAGCTTTCACTTGCATATGAGGTCATTGAAAATACCATGGCTTGGGTCAGGCACACCTTAATCTTCAAGTGACATCTTTGTTCTTCAACATTTTAAAAAGGTCTTGTGTAGCAGATTTGACTAATGCAATACATCATTTGATTTCTTGACTGCTGCTTCCATAAGTGTTGATAGTTGATCCAAGAAGAATGAAGTCCTTGGCAACTTCAATCTCTTCTCTGTTGGTAAGAATGTTGTTTATTGGTCCAGTGGTGAGGATTTTTGTTTTCTTTACATTGAGATGTAATCCATACCCAAGGCTGTGCTCTTTGATCTTCATTAGTAAATGTTTTATGTCCTCTTCACTTTCATCAAGCAAGGTTGTATCATCTGGAGATCACAGGTTGTTAACGAGTCTTCCTCCAATCCTGATGCCACGCTTTTCTTCATATAACCCAGCTTCTTGGATTATTTGCTTAGCATAGAAGTTGATTAATCATAATTAGTCATGATAATAATTACTCATTATTGAATCAAAATAATCTTATCCCCATCTCCTTTCACCAGACCCATCTAGACAATATGAAAACTATTCAGTGGGGGTTCTACATTCCCCCCCCCACACACACTCTGAAACTAAATTCACTCTTGAAAACTTATAAACCAGTCACTTCGTGCCTTCATAGCTTCCCTCTCCTGACCCGCTATTTTAGGTAGCCAGTGTCTCAGTTGCCTGTTCTTATCCACCCTGTGTACTGGGGGGATAGGTTTGATCCTTGATGTGAAGACTCCTTCCCTCTCCGTTGGTATTTTGAGCTACTACATCCATAAATAAAGGTCTACTTCAACAAATTGAAGCAAGTTACACTTGCTTCATCTATCAAATTTCTTTTTCTTCCTATAGTCTATAATCCTGAATGTAGACTGTTGTTGTTAAGTGCCATCGAGTCAGTTCTGACCCATAGCGATCCTGAACAGGGTTTCCAAGGCTGTAAATCTTTACAGGAACAGAAAGCCTCATCTTTCTCCCATGGAGCAGCTGGTAGTTTCAAACTGCTGACTTTGCCGTTCACAGCCCAATTCGTAACCACTAAACTACAAGAGCTCCTTAGAGGAAGATAAAAAGATAATCTTGGTTTCTTTTACAGATTATTCTAATCTACATCAATTTAAAATCTCTCCTTTCATCCAACTTCAGTTCTCATTTGCATTCACCATTTCATTTCCTCTCTATCTAGATCCCTTGCAAACTTCTATCTTCTTTCTGAGCTCCACTTATTATAATAACCCGTTGCCTGCTTGAATCTTCTTTTATTTGACACTTAAGTTTTGTCAACTCAATATGGCCAATTCACTTGGACTCATTACTTTTTTGGCTAACCAACACCATTCTTTTCCTCCTTCCATATCCAAGAAATTAGTTTGATCTGTTGATACTACTTTCTAAATTTATTTCCAAGTATCTCATTACATATACCTATATTACTTTTCATGTGATAGTGGTAGTAGTTGTCCTTGAGTTGGTTTGATTCATAATGACCTTATGTACAGCATAATGAAATGTTGTCCGAACATTTGACAGCTTTGTGATCCTTGGTATGTTCATTGTTGTGAATATTGTGTTAGTTGAGCTCATTAAGTGTTTCCCTAATTTTCATTGGCTGTCCACATTTTCTGGAGATTGACTTTTCATAGAGAGCGAATCAAAGCTACCACCACCCTCACTTCCAAGGAACATTCTGGTTCTGTTTCTTCTAAGACAGGTTTATTTATTCTTCTGGAAATCTACAGTGGTGGTAGTGGTGATGGTGTGCTGTCCAATCGGTTCTGACTCATAGTGACCCTGTATAGGATTTCAGACTGTAAATCTTTACAGGATTAGAAAACCTCATCTTTCTCCCATACAGCAGTTAATTCAAACTGCTGACCTTGCAGTTACCAGTCCAGTTCATAATTGAGTAATCTACCAGAGCCCCTTGGAAATCTAGACTATATTAAATATATTTTGCTAACACCCCAGTTTGAATGCATCATTTTTTTTTTTTTTTCTGTCTTCCTTTTTCATTATCAAAGTATTCTACGAATATGAGGCCGTTGAAAAGACCATGGTGTTGATCCTTAGTCATGGAAGTGACAGCTTTGCTTTTAGAACTTTAAAGAGGTATTTTGTAACATGTTTACTCACTATGATCATCATTTCTCCCCTGGACTACTGCAATAGTCTCCTAAATGGTCCAAATGCATTTACTCTTTATACTATAGCCAGAGTCATTTTAAGGTTCCTGTCTTACCGTGTAATGCCTTTATCTAATGCTATTGAATGATTTCTATTGCCTTTAAGTTCAAGACAGAAATCCTACAAGTTTTCTCTACTATTCCAATTGTTAAAACACTTTGGTAGTCATAGTACCTAGTGAAGCATCCTCTTCCAAATATCATTTATAACACACCATTAGTATCAATATGTTTTAAACATCAGACAACAAAACGAGTCATGACCTTGAAATATAGAAGTAAAAACAGCATGAACTGAGGATCTTCCAAGTTATTTTTTGTAGATTTCCCCTAAAGCAGTGGCACAGATTAAGTATTCTTCTGGATTGATTGAGAAGATGTTAATATAAACTCTAATAGGAATGTATGGAGGGAGAGTTATTTAATTGTTTTATTTTTTATTGTGAGATGAGTGAAGGTTTACTGAGCAAATCATCAGTTTTACATTAAGCATGCTTTATATTTAGTTTCATTTCAATAATGGCAATCCTTTCAATGTGTAACATAAAGTATTCCTCTTCCTCCCAGTGATTCTTGGTTCCATTTCTCCATTCCTCCTTCTTTCCCAACCTTTCTGAATTTTGTCTTTACTTCCCTTTCGATCTTGAATGAGTGACCATTCCATGGTGTGTGTGCCTACTCCACTGATGCCCCCCCCCCCCCACATCTACTACTACTTGTCTATGAGTTCAGTTTCAGAACTGAAGATTGGCGAAGGGTCTTGAGTCTCGAGTTCCCCCATAGAGAGAAGGATTTTGAATGCTAGAAGAGGTGTAGGAAATGCAGTCAAATGTGATTTTACTTGGGATTGCAGTAAGTGATGTAAAGAAGATGGTATATTTATGCATTTAAATTATTTTGCATATTTTCTACAACCAAATTGATGTCAATGCCAAATCTCATCTATGAATGCCTGGTGGAGTTATTTATGTACCTAAGATATTGGAAAACCACTGTTCCTAAAACAGATTGTGATACATATTTATTGTAGGCTGCTGTGAGAAGTTATAACAAACTTTATATCCCAAAGATTTCAATGTTTTTCTTGTTAAGTGCCATCAAGTCCGTTCTGACCCATAGTGACCCTGTATAGGGTTTTTGAGGATCGGCTGGTGAGTTTGAGCCTTGTGGTTCAAACTGACCTTGCAGTTCAACACAAAAACACCAGGACTCCAAAGATTTCAATAGTGTTTGTGAAATAAATGATTAATATTACTAATCTCTTATAATTTTCTAGGTGTATGGCTTTCAGTACTTCATTTAAAATTCATAAATGTGTGCTAGTGGCTAGGACTCCCTTTTCATGGATGTTTTAGAGCTCAAAAAGATTAAGCTGCAGTCCTGGTGTGGCACTGTGGGTTAATGTGCTGGACAGCAAATTCAGATTGAATCGTGAGGTTGGTGGCTCAAACTTACCAGCCATTCCTCCAAGATCTGTACAAGGTCACTAGGGGTTGGAACCAACTCAATGGCACTTAACAACAACAACAAAATTAAACTAACTATTGTTAAGTTCCGTTGAGTCAGTTCCATTTCACAGCAACCCTGTATAGGATTTCTGAGGAGCAGCTGGTGGGTTTGAACTGTCGACGACCTTGTGGCTCGCATTCCACTGTTTGATCCTGCAGCACCACTAATAAGTTGAAAATGTAAGTGCTTAATATACTTCTGTCTCTAATGTCTATAGTCTTTCTCCTATATCAATCATTTTCAAAGGGTGACTCTCAGACCAGTAACATCACATCACTTGGAACCTCATTAGAAATTCTTGGGCCTCACCTCTGATCTACTTAATCAGAAACTCTGAGATGAAGCCCAGCAATGAGCATTTTGATAAGTTCCCCAGATGACGGCACACAAAATATTGAGAACCACATTGTTATACCATTTGCAATCCACAGATTGCAAATATCTAAAAGCTGCTAATAACTTTCTTCTTGTTATTATTGTTAGCTATTCTTGGATCAACTAATTTTGGGATAATAGAGTAGAATCAAACAATAGTTCAATGTCTTCTACCTATTGTAATTTTTACTAATAAAAAGATAACAGACTCAGCAATTAAAATTCTCAATCATACTTAGATAGCATATAATATTTCAGTATGGCTCCTTAATGATTCTCCAATCTCCAGACTGAATTTCTAAGAGAAGAAATTTTTAACAAGTTTATACTTTGAAAAGAATTTTCTTGCTTTCTGTGTGGGAACAGAACAGTTCTTTACTTACCTGCTTTACTCCCATTCAACAGTCAGCTATTGGAAAATAGGGAACTGTTAGCAATTGGTGGGAGTGAAGGTGGTATACCGTGGAGTTGGTTCTGACCAATAGCGACCCTTTGTAGGGTTTCTGAGGCTGTAAATCTTCATGGGAGCAGAAAGCCTCATCTTTCTCCTGTGGAACGGCTGGTAGTTTTGAACTGCCAACCTTGAGGTTTGCAGCTCGACTCGTAACCACTACAGAGGAAGCCATGCAGTCCCTGGCTTTTAGCATGCTGAATATTAATTGATTTTCCCACTGGAGCATTGTTGTTCAGAGTTATTAAGGATATAAAAAGAACGTTGCATGCTTCCCTACCCTGTCGCTTGTAAGGAGCTACTGCTTATGAGGAAATACATTCTGTGTTATAAAAACAGTTCTAAATGAGTTTTAGTACACCACTTACTTCTATATTAGATATTTGTTTTATTTAGTGACGGGGGCAAACATTGCTATTTAGATATTAAATTTCAGCAAATGGACATTTACTAAAATTCTCATGGGAGCTTTGGCAGACAGGGAGCAACAGTATCCACAGGGGACCCTGAACTATAGCCTTGACTATTCTTGCTTTTAGTCTAGGACTTTAAAAGTCAGATGTTTGATTATAAGAAAGAGAAGGCAAATATGAATTATATCTGAAGGTTTCCATATGATATTTACCATCCCATTCATGCCCCTAAATAGAGTCAGTGAAAGTGTGTTCTATCACCATCTCCCTGAAGGCTGACCCCAGGGGTGAAGAAGGTTAACTGTGAAATCTTTGAAGGAGATTTAAGTTGGCATCAAGCAATGTGTGCATTGGACACATGCCAGGATCCAGTTAACCTCTTGTTCCAACATTGGATAGCGTTCAGTTGATAATGAGTCACTTTCTCTCTTACTATATGGGTCAATACAATCTTCATGGGAATGACCCCTCCTATTCATATTTCAAGACTATTACTTGCCCTTAAATAGCTATGATTTGCAGAACTACCTATTCAGACACTAATCTAGTTCAGCATGTGAAAAGCAGGCACCTCACCATATGAGGTAAGTTAATGTATGTAATTGGTGATACTGCAGGAGAAAGTTGAATTCTGGAAGAAAAGTGGTTTACAAATTGAATACATTAATAGTGAATATCATTACCAGTTTACTAATGACATAAAAAACAGAGTCAAGGAATAAAATGCGTCTCTACTTCTTACAGTTTTTACATCTTCCATAATAAATACTTGTAGCAGGTATTTTTGTTGGTGTTAAGTGCCATCAAGTCAGTTCCAACCCATAGCAACCCTGGATAGGGCTTCTAAGGAGCGACTGGTGAGCTTGAACCACTGACCTTGCTATTCAAACCAATTTTGTAGGCCAATGCATTAACCCACACCACCACACCAGGGCTTAGCTTATAACTGAAAGTATGTGCTTCGACTCCCCCAGAAGCGTTTGTCTTCTGACATGCTGAATAGCCCCAGGGTTGGTGGCAGCTTAATAAAATATGTGAGTGTTCAGTGTGAAGCTGCTAAGTTATTTATTTCACATCTGATACTGCATGCATGAACTGCCACTGTTTGATGAATCACTGAAGAGAATGGGAACTGACAAACAACTCTTCCTTTAGCGGTTGGTCACACTGACAGCACCAATAGAAAAACACATCATGGGCTCTAAAATGCCACATTTTCACCATTTACACTGAATAAGACATGAAGCTCTTTAAGGAAAGCAGTAGTACGTTATCATTAAGGTCCAGCTGACAGAGAAGCGAGTGTGCTTTGAACTCTCTCAAGTCATCATTCTTAATTTCTTCTCTCCAGTAGATGGAAGGCCCACCCACACAGGCTCTGAGCAAGGCAGGGACTATTGCACCTTTTAAAATCCCATTGATAGATTGATTTCATCAACACCCATTCTGGCTCCTGCCCATCGGAGAGGCTCCTGTTCTCATTAGAGTCCTGTAATGTCTGCAGCTAACATTGTTCTCATGCAAATAGAATGACACAGAAGATAAGTGCCATGAAAATTCAATTTCCCTCGACCATCATTACCCTTTTTCTTTTAGTTATTCCCACTTCAATCTGCAGGAGGTAATGTGTGCAATCTGCTGGTACTTTTGCAAGATGATTACTGTGTTTTAATAATGAATTTCCCAGTTATTGCACTAGGGGGTGTTTTAGCAGATACCCTGGTTTCCCTAAAGCACACTACCCAGCAATCCTTGCACAGTTCTTCCACACTGGGTTTTCACTGTGGTCGATGACTGGTTATTAGGACTTGTATCCAATACTTTCTTCTTTAGTCCCTAGTGGCAACTCTGAAATAGAACAGATGAGTTGTTTAATGTTGTCTGAAAAATATATCTTCTTGTCCATATCAAAAACTAAAAACTTCTATTAAGGGATATGTAGTAGTATTTTTCTGTGGCATATTATTAACCTTGGATAATCTACTAAGATTGTAAAATTCAGGGCAGCTCAGGTAAAGACATTCAAATTACAAATTTGTATGACTTTAAACTGATTAAAGTTGCACACATTTGTAATTTTAGAATTTCAAAGAATTCCTACTTGAGCTCTGGTGAAAACCAAAATAATTGATGGGGTTTGCTGGAGCTCTGGTAGTGTAGTGGTTACGAATTGGGCTGCTAACCTCAAGGTGAGCAATTCGAAACTACCAGCTGTTCTGTGAGAGAAAAATGAGGCTTTCTGCTCCTGTAAAGATTTACAGGCTTGGAAACCCTGTACAGGATCACTATGAGTTGGAATCTACTCCTCACCACCACTTGTTTAGTTACGGAAATAAACTCATTTAATATTATATCCCCAAGAGTTGAAGAGGTTAATAAAATGAAAAAACAAAACAAAACAAAAAAAAACACAAAACAAAACAAAAGAAGTATCATTATTTCACCTGCTGAATGATTTGTTTTATAAACTGATAAATGCAATAGAGTTCAGTAATCACGATGAAACTCTGTAGAATATCTATGGTACATACTATGCAGTTTAAGCATGAAATGTTGCCAGCATGTGGTGCAGAAAATTATAGTTGAACTACTGTTTTAGTACTGCCACTTCATGTTAGATATTGAGCATGTAATTACTATATTCTTGGCATGTAATTACATAGGAGTTAAAGTTTATATTGACCAAGAGAAATGCTGATACTGTAATTTTAAACTAAAAAGGAAAACTTGAATATGAAATTGTAGGTTGATTTTGCATTGCTTATGTTGTGAGCTTGTTCTTTTGAAGAATAATTTATAGCTGTGATAATTTTCCCAATTTCCTATTAAATTAGAATGTGTAAAGTGATATTAGAGCATCTTTCATAACTGGATGGCTAACTGGTACAGATAGGTAAAAGAAGTCCTATGCCAGTGAATTGGAAGAAGTCACTAATTACAGCCTTCCTTTCCTGTAAGCTTCATGGTCTGCACTTCTCAGTGAGATAGAGCCAATGGAGCATGGCTGCCTTGGGCCTCTAGGTCCCAGGGGTTCTTACTTGTTTGTTTAGGTGTTGAGAAAAACACATTATGACCGTAATAATAATTATGTATTTGGAATTGAATTTTTTCCTCTACAATACGAAGTCTATCTTACATAATGCAACCTCAGCACCATTTTTATGATGCCCCATTTGCATGTGGTATAGTCTAGGACTAGTTAAATATAGGCTTCATTTACCTATGGATGCCACCAATGTTAATTTCCTGGTAAACATTCTTCAAGCAATGTTTCCACTCCTCATTAAGGCCAAATGTGTGCATACTCCCTTTATTTGACATTCAAATTGAGGTTAAAATATTTGAAATTATCTTCATTTTAGAGTCATATATTATCGTCATATCATTTTTTAGAAAAGGATGAAAATAAAGGAGCTGGACTTTATTTAGGTAGCAATTTCACAGCAATTTATTATTGTTTTCTGAAATGTAGCCCCAAAGACTCTTCCTTTTAAGAAATCAGATCTTAAAAATATAAAATTCCATTTGAAAATTCAGTGAGTAGGGAGTAGTTAATCTTACAGTCCAGAAACAGGATCCTAGGACCATCAAGGGAGAAGAGCAGGAGCAGAATATGAGGCCTTATCCAGAGAAGCAATGACACCAGAGATGGAGACAGAGATGAGGACTTGGGGAGACAGAGAGAAAGGCTGTGTGCTGGTGGCCAGGCTTGTAGAATGCGTCCTGATATATATTATTGAGTGTTTTTGTGTACATTAAAAAAAGAAAAGCAGAGGGAATAGAAGGAAATGATGCATGGAATGGATTGTAATAATTACAATGAAATAAAATATGATAGGATGAGTGTAAAACCTATGTTCTCCCATGTAAACCATCACTCAATTCACGATAAAAACTTTTGCAAAACTCCATAAGTAAGCTTTTATTGACTTGTAGGTGTTTTCTGAAATAGGTTGCCTCCTCTTTGGCTTTCTTTTGCAGTTAGCAATCATTTAATAACACCTTTTTCTTTGTACTCGCCTTCTCTTCTTTCTTGCCCTATTCTCTGCTGCCATGTTCCTCTTCTAAAACATGTACTTTCCTTTCTGGATAAGAATATTCCACATCATTTTCCAATTAGTAATAATTTTATTTAAATCACTTATAAAGTCATTATATAAAAGTAATATAGGAATAGAACTTCTCTATTGCTAATTCTTAAGGTCAGCGGTTCGAAACTACCAGCCGCTCCGCGGGAGAAAGATGAGGCTTTCTACTCCCGTAAAGATTTACACCCTCGGAAACCCTGTACAGGGTCGCTATGGGTCAGAACTGACTCAATGGCACTTAACAACGACAACAATTGCTAATTCTGTTATACCAATAATGCATGTAAATATAATCTCTTCTCAAGAGAAGATATAGATACAATTCATCTCTTGTAAGATCTGTAGAAACTAGAGAGATAAATACTAAGTCCAACTTAAGATATTGTAAAACTTTTTCAAGTCCTAGGTCATCACAATTACAAAAATAAAAAGAATGCCCTATAAATCATGGCTAAAATAAAATAAAAAATAAAGTACAACAGGTTAGAAATAAATACATAGTTTTTACTGATAATAATAACATGATATATATAAATACATATATAATATATATATATATATATTTTACAATGGATGTTATATAATTGTGAAATATTTATATAGATAATGCTGATTGAGAATTGGATATCAAAATACATGGGGAAATGTACTGATTTAAACATTTAAATATCCTCCATACAAGAATTAATTTAAAAGTATTGTGAAAAGGAAAAAGCTACCATTGTTTCATGTGTATAATTAAAAAAACTTCCAAGCAGAGCAGATGAATACCAATGTTTCCATAGGACGAGATCCAAGAAGTACTGTTTGATAGATGCCAAGTTTTGTGTCTTAATGAGTTCTTGAAATGTTACTAATGGAAATAGTACACACCTGCCTCTGTGTCACTCTCTCCCTGATTAAAAGTGATACGGTATAGAACATTCAAAATGATCTCTTGCATTGTATCAGCAGGTTTTCTTAAAAACTGTTTCTGGATACCAAGTAGAAACTAGAATACTGGAATGAGAATTCCATTGCATGTCACCACTTATTCTATAGGTATTATGCCATTTAACTTAATTAAGTCACACACAGGAGACTGATACATGATGCTGGCAGTAGTAAAAGCCATTTTAATTACTCACAGACAACAGCATGCAACAAGAAAAGTTCCATGATGAGCATTAACTTCCTGGCTCAAAGCCGTCTGAATGGAGATGACTCTTCTATGCGTACCTCATTTGTGTCATGGATAAAGGATTAAAAGGGGGCTTTAACTTATGCTGATCCCCCTAGCTAGATATTTTAAGGTATCTTAAGTAGGTGGACTGAGAATTTTTGCTGTGCATGTTTATTAACACTATGCATAAGTAACAGAGAAGAATCCCTCCTCCAGCCATTTTCCTGACCCCAAGCCAATGTGACCTAGTATATACCCACCAAGTCATCTGAGGAAGGGGTACTAGATATCTTAATGTCTATTCCAGAATTGTATCTCTTTTACCCTGCTAGAATTTAAGCAAACTACCAAGCTTGGGTGGGGAGGTATGGTGGTTTTGTCTCTGAAGCCCACTGATGCTTGCTGTTGCTATTAAATGCCATCCAGTCAGTTCCTACTCATAGCAACCCTGCATAGAGTTTCCGAGGTGTAGCTGATGGGTTTGAACTGCTGACCTTGTGGTTCGCAGTCCAGTGCTGATCCACAGTGCCAAACCACAAGTCTGTCCCCACTGATGCTAGTGTAGGAGGGATAGGGAAGGCATGGCCAACAGGATTGTCTGAGGATTGCCACCTCACATCGCTCTTGGTCTGAATGAAATGACGTATCCTTTATAAACACTGTGTATTTTCTTTAATCTTTAATAAGTCTGCAAAGGGCTTAAAGCATGACGGCCAGATAATAGGGGTGGGGAGAGTTGGCATTAGAGGTGGGAGACACACTCAGAATCCTGCAATTTAGGATAAAAAATTTGCTTCATTTGAATAGTAGACAGATTTTTTGTTTCCTGTTGTTAGCTATGCTCACTAGGCTTTAAAAGAACTTTAATTGAGATAAAATATAACAAAATTTGCAACCTTAACCATTTTAAGTGTATAATTCAGTGACATTAAATACATTCACCACATTGTGCAACCTTCACCACTATCCATTTTCAAATTGCCTTAGTCACCCCAAACAGAAACTCTGTACCCCTTAAGGATTCCCTACTAATAATAAGCTTTGATCTCTATTTATTTGCCCATTCTAATTGTTTCATATAAATGGACCCATACAATGTTTGGTCTTTTGTGTCTGAATCATTTCACTTACCATAAGGCTTTCAAGACTTAGCCATGTTATAGCACTGGTCAGAACTTCATTTCTCTTTATGGACAAATACAAAATAATTCACATTTTGTTCATCTGACATCTGTGGACGAATGTCCACTAACTTTTAGAATGTGTAGGATTCACAGATTCTTCTTTGCATCTAAACACTCCACATAAAACCATGGGGAGATCTTATATACACTATCTTACACTAGATATAAATTGCCCTTAAATAGTGTATGAGTGAGATTTGTTAAGGAAGAAACCTAACAGAGTCTTGACTGTACGCCAGTAAATCAGTAAAGAGATTCTGATAATCCAAGGAGACACATTATGTCCTTGGCCATTTATTCCACAATGCAGTATATTTTGAAAATTCTTAATCACAGATGTCAACTAAAACTGCTGGCATCTTTTTAGGGTCCTCTTGCTATTCTTTTTCATAGCACCCTGTGATTTCACACTATAGTATTTCACTCTATAGTATTTATCAAATTATAATCAGACATCTGTCTTTATATGTTTAAGGTCTGCTTTTTTAATTTGACTAATAGCTCTGTTTTGTTCAGCAACTTACAGCTAATATTTAGACTTTCTGTGGGACACATAATAAGAGCTCATGTAAAGTGTATTGTCACACAAGACCCTTTTAACGTGTTGAAGAGGAAAGATGTCCGTTTGAGGACTAAGGTGCACCTGACCCAAGCCATCATATTTTCAATAATCTCATATACATGTGAAAGTTGGACAGTGAATAAGGAAGATCATAGAAGAATTGATGCATTTGAATTATGGTGTTGGAGGAGAATATTCAAAGTGCCATGGGCTGCCAAAAGAACCAACAGATCTGTTTTGGAAGAAGTGTAGCCAGACTGCTCCTTGGAGGCCAAGATGGCCAAACTTCGTCTCTCATACTACAGATATATTGTCAGGAGGAACCAGTCGCTGGAGAAGGATAACTTGTTTGGTAAGGTGGAGGGTCAGAGAAAAAGAGGAAGACTCACAACACGACAGATTGGCCAAGTGGCAGCATCGATGGACTCAAGCGTGGCAATAGTAGTGAGGTTGGCCCAGGATCGGGAAGTGTTTTGTTCTGCTGTGCATAAGATCGCTATGGGTCGGTACTGACTCGATGGCACCTAACAACAACAACAACAACAGATCAGGTACATAAACTTTTTATGTAGCCTTATTTTAGTGCAAGTATAAGGTTCCTTGGTGATGCTGTGGTTAAAGTAGCCAGCTAAGCAAAAAGTTGGTAGTTGGAACCTACCTGCAAGTCTTAAGAAATATATGGCTGTCTGCTTCCATAAAGATTATTAACCTTGGAAAGCATGATCTTTGTGATTTGGAATCAACTCAAAGGAAGCAGATTTGGTTAATAAGTTAGACGCTGCATGTTTCACAAATAAAGGTGATTATGATGAAGAATTTGTTGGAGACCTGGTGTGGCACTGTAGGATAAGCACTGGTTAACATTCAAACCCACCAGCCACTTGGAAACCCTATATAGTAAGAACCAACTCAATGACAAACCACAATAGTGGTTGGTTCAATTATTTTGAAGTGAAGGCAAATGTACATAACATCAAAGGGCAAGTGAGTGTTGTTCATAAGGGGGATGCTCATAACCCTGGGACTGCCTGTATCTCCTAGGAACAGTAAAATTCTTCTACATAATCACTATATATTTTCACCTTTAGGAAATTTAATGTTGTTACAATACTACTTTTTAAATTCCATAGTCAAATACCACCATTTGTTCCAATAATCTCC
Source organism: Chrysochloris asiatica (assembly GCF_000296735.1). Lineage (NCBI taxonomy): Eukaryota > Metazoa > Chordata > Mammalia > Afrosoricida > Chrysochloridae > Chrysochloris > Chrysochloris asiatica. Next base: position 5,101,778 of record NW_006408609.1, on the reverse strand, counting down.
ATTATAATTTTTTTTTTTAACATGGGAGAACATACGTTTTACATTCATCCTGTCATATTTCATTTCATTGCAATGATTACAATCTCCTCCATGCATCATCAAATAATCAAAGGATAC
>NW_006408609.1:5096747-5101561 GCF_000296735.1 Chrysochloris asiatica | reverse complement strand
ATCAGCATGCAACCCCTTTCCCTCCCTGAGTCCCATGTCCCCAGCCACTCCATCTGTCCATGTCATCATCTCTGTCTCCATCCCTGGTGTCACTGACTCTCTGGGTAGGGTCACACTCTCCTTTCTTCTCATTTGATGGTCCCAGGGACCTCCACTCCTGGGCTGCAAAGTCAATCACTCCCGTCCATTTGTCAAAAAACATCTACCTCTACATTTCTGACCCTCACTGTCTGTCCTGAGGGCAATTATGCACTATTGTACCACAAGAGTCTTATCCCCATTTCCTTTCGCCAGCCCGGTCCCAACAGATTGGAAATCATTTAGTGGTGATTCTACCTACCCCTGTCCTGTCTGGAACTAGGCTCCCTCTTGAAAGCTTGTAAGCCAATCACTTCTTGCCTCTATTATAAATTTTTTGACACAAGATCTAATTCAGTATCATGAACTGTGTTTAGTTGCTATGTACTTTTAGTTTCTCTTTTAAAAAAATTTTGAACAGCTTCTCAGCTTTTTTAGTCTTGCATAGCACTGGAGTTTAGGCCAGTTTTTTAGAAAGATGTTTCATGTATCTTTATGTTTCACAGAATAAGTTGCAAATTTGGACTTACAGTACTATTTATGAAATATGTTTCTTTTTTATTTCTCTGGCATAGCTCATCATCTGGCACATTTGTTATTCTTGGTGCCCTCAAGTCAGTTTCGACTCATAGGGACCCTTTGTACAACAGAACAAAACACTGCCATGTTTGAGTTCATTTTGTAGCCACTATGTCAATCTGTATCTTTGAGGAATGTTCTCCTTTTTTGCTGACTCTGTACTTTACCACAGCTGATGCCCTTTCCCAGGAACTGGGCTCTCCTGATAGTATGTCTAAAGTATGAGAAATGAATTTTCACAATCCTAATTTCTAAGGATCATTCCAGCTGTGTTTCTTCCAAGACAAATTTGCTCCTTCTTCTGTCAGCCTATGTTCCTTCCATAAGTTCCTTCTTCTTCACTAACACCATAAGCCAAAGGCATCATATCTTTGTCAGTCTTCCCTATTCAGTAGCCATCTTTCACATGGATATGAGGCAATTGAAAGTATCATAGCTTTGATCAAGTACACCTTAGCCTTCAAAGTGACATTATTACATTTGAAGATTCTGAAGACATCTTTAATAGGAAGTTTGCAATAAGTTATTTGGCTTCTTGACTGCTGCTTCCATGAATATTAATTATGGATCCAAGTGAAATGAAATTTCATTATTTTCTCTGTTTATCATAATTTTGTTGATTGTTCCGGTTGTGAGGATTTTTGTATTCTTTACACTGCTTCATACTAAAGGTTGTATTTTTTTATATTCATCAGTAGGTACCTCAAGTCTTCTTCACTTTTAGCAAGTTAGATTGTGTCTTCTGCATAAGATTGTTAATGAATCATCCTCTGGTCCTCATGCAGCATTCTTCTTAATGTAGTCCCACTTCTCAGATTACTTATTCAGCATACAGAATGAATATGGTGACAGGATATAGCCACGGCACAACTATTTTCTGATTCTAACCACAGAGTATCCCCTTGGTCTGTTAAAAAAAAAAAAACCTCTTGGCCTACATACAAGTTGTATGTGAACATAATTAAGTGTTCCAAAATCCCAATACTTTGCACTGGTATCCATAATTTGTTTTTAGCCACATCAATTAATTTGCATATTAATAAAATAAAGATAACCACCTTTTTGATATTTGCTGCCTTCAACCAAGATCCATGGGATATGTGTAATGATTTCACTCATCTCGTATCTTCTGAATCAGGCTTGAATTTCTGGCTATTTCCTGTCAATGTACTATTGTAACCATTTAAAAATTATTTTTAGCAGAACTTTATTGTGTGTGTGATATTAATTATATTCAACAATTTCTGCAATCTGTTGGACCACTTTTCCTGGAATGGGTACAAATATGGATTTCTTCCAGTTGTTGACCAAGTAACTATCTTCCAATTTTTTGGCATAGACAACAAGTGAGCATGTCCAGCATTGCATCAATTTTTCTTAAAATATCTCAATTAATATTCCTTTATTTTTCTAAAGGCTTGTGCTTTGTCAGTTCCTTAACATCAGCTTGAACGTCTTCCTTCAATACCATTGGTTCTTGATCATGTGCTAACTCCTGAAATGGTTGAATGTTAGCTGATTATTTTTGGTATCTTGGTTCTATATATTCATTCCATCTTACCTTGATGGTTTCCTGTGTCATTCAATTTTTGCTCATAGAATCCATCAATTTGCTCCTTCTTCTGTCAGCTCATGTGAATCCATAATCAGGATTTACTCAAATCCTGAATTTGTTTCTTCAATTCTTCCAACTTGAGAAATGCTGAGCATATTTCTCTGTTTAGGTTTTCTAGCTCCTAGTCTTTGCACATATCATTATAATATTTTAGTTTGTCTTCTACAGCTACCCTTTGAGATCTTTTATGTCATCCTTTATTCTATTTGTTTTTGTTACTCTGCATGTAAGAGCAAGTTTCAGATTCTGGTATATATTAGGTACTAAATAGATGATATGGTGATAAGCTCATTGGTCTTCCAGTTTGATAAACATTTCCACAGCTCAGTTAGGAACTGTGTTAAGATGGACAAGACTTTTAGTCTCTTTAGACTTTAATTTCCGTGTCTTTGAAATGAATTACTTGTATTCCCTTTCATTGACTATGCTACTGTATTTGCATGTACTGACTCTTAGGCTGGGTTTTCTAGAGAAACAAAACCAGTGAAACATAGATGTTTATATATACTGAGAAGTTTATTATCAAGGTCCCCAGTGCAAGAGAAAGAAAAAACCTTCTGCATTTCCATCATGTTAGTAGCAGGTCACACACCAAGGAAGCATCATTTTAATTGATTGGCTGTTCATAGACACTCATCATAGAGTTAACTATGCCTGTGTTATGTTTCATCACCATGGGAGTAAGCACATCGCAAGGACTAAACCTATGGAAATCCTGGCCTATTCAAGTTGACACAGAATTAACTATTAACTATTATACTAATCAAGGAATTACCGAACCTGCTGTATGAAATTAGACTATAAAAATATAGTTAGTCTAAAATAAAGTTAAGGCGCTCAGGTAACATAGTTGTTACAAGTCAGGCTACTGCCTCAAGGTCAGCAGTTTGAAGCTACCAGCTGCTCCATGGGAGAAAGATGAGGCATTCTGCTCCCATAAATATTTACAACCTTGGAAACCCTATACAGGATCAATATGAGTTGGAACCAATTCTGTGGCCCATAACCACCACCACCACCAGTATAAACTTATAAGTGTTAAATAATTTTTTGAACAACTGATTAGCCCCAACCTTTAAGTACACTCTCTTTGCTGAATCTCTCACATCCTGATAGGGAACTTTTCTTCTTTCTTTGAATTCCAAAGATCGGAGGGATTACTGGAGTATTGTTTACCCCTATGTTCATATTAGTTTTCAATGCATCTCATTTCATCAATATATAAGTATTTCTTTATATTCTTCAAGATTAATTTTCTACTGAATATTCAGATTTTAGGAAAACATTGTAATGGTCTTAAATGAAAATTTAAAATACATTTTCTTTGGAACACCTTAGTATTATTATGCTGCTGTTGTTATATGCCATTGAGTTGATTCATATAGAGACCTTATATGACTGAATAGAATTGCCCCATGGCAGATTATTCTTATAATCTTTATAAGAAGAAGCCCTAGCAACATAATGGGTTACGAGTTGGGCCGTTAGCCTCAAGCTCAGCAGTTCGAATATAACAGTTACTCCAGGGGAAAAAGGTAAGGCTTTCTGTTCCCGTAAAAATTTGTAGCTTTGGAAACCTTATGTAAGGTAGCTATGTGTCACAACAAACTGGATGCCACAAAAGCGTCACCACCACCAATCTTTATAAAAGTAGATCACCAGGATTTTCTTACACATCATGGCTGTTGGGTTTGAACTGCCCACATTTCTGTGAACAGCTGAACTTTTATGCTGTGCTAGCAAGATTCCTTTTAGCATCATTACAAGGGTGAATGCACACAAACACACATACTAAAGGTGTGAATCAGTTAATACCCACAATATGTTTTTTGAAATGGGACATTATATGATTTGGACAGTTTGCAAATACCATGTTTTATACTGGTTGTCCTTGTATGAGCTATAGTTAAATCTCTATAAAGCCTGTTATTATAATGAACCTAAGTGGCACTGTAGAACCAGCTGCTCTGCGAGAAAAAGATGAAACCTTGCTCCTATAAAGATTAAGAGCCTCAGAAACTGTACTGTGAGTAGGAACCCACTCCACAGCACATGTCAGAAACAACATTACATTAAAACCTTATTGGAATCTGCTGGATAAAGCCAAAGACCTATATTCACTGAATATAGGAGGCTGACCTTGCCTGACGTTAGGCTAGGCTGGTCAAGCTCTGTGCCAGCAGACTAATAGGGACATTGTGCACCTCTATGTGCAGGGTGGTGCAGGTTCAAAGGGAGGCACGGAGGTGTATGTGGGGACCAGATTTATGAGTGCTGGGAGCACCGTTGGTGGTGGTGGCCCTGGCTGCCACTGTCCTATTAGTGTCATTGTTTCCTGATCTTTTTTTTTTTTTCTTAAATGTTTTATTGTGAATTATGGGATAGTTTACATGGGACAACATTAGTTTTACATTCATTCTATCATATATCGTCTCATTGCCATGGTTACAATTCCCTCCATGCAATCCTTCCCCTGTACCCCCAGGTCTTCAGCACACAGTCCCTCTTCTTCTCTGGATCTAAAGTCTCCAGCTGCTCCATC
>NW_006408609.1:5083382-5096214 GCF_000296735.1 Chrysochloris asiatica | reverse complement strand
ATCCAGTCATTGAAGCCAGGTCAAATGGGTATTATCTGCAAGTGTGGGTGTTCTTATGCATATGCCCTCTCTTCTTATCAGCTGGATGCTTCACTCTCCACTCTAGTCCTCTGTGTCTATGTCACTGACTCAGGGTCCAAGAGTCCCCAGGTCTTGCCACACTGCTGGCTAACCAGGTCTTCAACCGGGTTCACAGAAGTCTATTGAACGTTGTAGGGCTTAGCTCACTGCTTCATTGTTGTTTTTCCCTCACTTCCCCTTATCAGTGTCGAGCGTGGTCACCAATCAGAGCGTGTATTCCCATTGAGTTTTAGTCTTGGAAGGGTGTTTGCACTTAGGGGACCCGACCACTTGCCTTGATGTTTCCTGGGCAAGCAAGTTGCTTGTTCTTGTAGTAACAGTCGGTCTGCCTATGTTGTTTTATATTTTTCCTGTAGATCTTTCTTTCAAGAAGCATCTTCTGTTCTTCTAGCCACTCCAGGCTGGTCTGCTTGTGCTTTCCTGATCATTTTTATCTGCTGTTGCTTCTAGTTGGAACCAAGAGCCCTCAAACCCCCCTAACCCTCCAGTGCCCATGACAGGAGTGAAGGAGCTGAGGCACGTGCATCCCTGCACTGGGATAAGAAGGCTGCATGGCTGCTGGAGGTTAAATGATGCCAGGGGCAGGAAAAAGAGAAGGCAGAGACAAGTCATGAGCCCTACTGCTCATTCACTCTGAGGGTGTGGGGACTTGAAAACCATTAGTGAGAAATAACAAACAAAAGGCCAGCTGTTTTCCTGATTTAAAAGAAGGAAAACCTTATGGGACTGTGGATATAGATTCGGTTGGATGTTGTCCAAACAAATGTTAAGTGACACATACCTCTAGAGGTGTGTGCCCCTTAAGGTCCCTTCCAGCAATGCTCTGTATTAGCCCTTGGATTGTCTCACTTGATAATTTTGTCATATTTGTTGGACATTCCTGTCACTTTTGTCACGTATTGGAATATAGACTCATATCTCTAATTGTCACCAAGAGAAACAACATGTTTCTCTGCTACATTAACTTTAGTGCTCCCTGTGAAAGATTAACAGAACAAAACTCTTGAGCTTGTAAATGAGAGCCTTGTCTTCATCTTGATCAAAGACAGGAAATTTGTAATTCAAATGACAAATGTTAATGAACATAATGCACAGCCTTGGAATAAAAGTAAGTTGTAATATGCCAATTTGGTTATTATAAGGTGGATTCCAAATCCCCATTAAGGTATTGATTGTGTCCATTTAGTAAATCTGAGGGTGCAGAAATTCTCTGTTGACTTGGCTTTCTATCATTAGACCTGCACGTCCACAACAATAAACTCCCAAACATTTTGCTTAATACTCTTCCTAACCACAGATTCATGACAGTAACAGTCAATGCAAATTGATTGTGCAGTGTTGTTCTTAACCTTGATGTCATTGTTGTTGTTAAGTGCTGTTAGTCTTGGTTTTATGAAATCATGTTAAAAAGTATGAGAAATGGTGCCATCTAGTCCCTTTAAACATTTTATGGAGTTATTTGGTTTCCTTTATTGAAATTTTGTCTGATCAATTGTATTTGTCAGTTTGTAGTCATGAAAAACTAGATGAAAAATAGGCAGTATCAGTCCTGATTTTAAATCTTGAATGTTCTTTTTCTCATGCCCTTCATCCTGAAGTGCCAAATAATGGAGCTATTAGACTTGGACTCATCCTTCACCCTTGTTTCCATGTTGATGTTACTAAGTGTCATCAAGTCGGGTCCAAGTCATAACAACCTAGTATAGGTTTTCCAAGGAGCAGTTGGTGGATTTGAACTGCCAAACTTGAGTTTAGTAGTTCAGTGCTTATCCTACAGCATCACACCATAGCTATATGTTTATACCACATTACATTATAATTAAGTTATAGGTACTAAAATGTAGGTTTTTAAAATTTTTTAACCTGTTTTATTACTTATAGACTATGAATGATAACAAGCATACCAATTGCAAAAAGTATTTTTGTGTCATAATTTTACTGATGAAAATCAAAGACCACAGCCTTTAGTATGGGTAGCACCTCAATGTAGAGAAAACAAAAATCCTCACCACTGGACCAATAAACAATATCCCTATAAATGGAGAAAAAACTTCATTTTGCTTGAATCAACCATCAACACTCATGAAGCAGCAGTCAAGAAATCAAAGGACGTATTTCCAATAGGCAAATCTGCTGCACAAGACTTCTTTGAAGTGTTGATGAACAAAGATGTCAGTTTGAGGAGTAAGGTGTACCTGTCCCAAGCCATGGTATTTTCAATAACCTCGTATGTATATGAAAGTTGGGCAGTAAATAAGGACGATTAGAAGAATTTATGCATTTGAATTATGGTGTTGGAAGAGAATTTTACAAGTATCATGGACTGCCAAAAGAACGAAGCAATCTGTATTGGAAGAAGTACAGCCAGAATGTTCCTTAGAAGCTAGGAGAGACTTCATCTCTCATACTTTAAACATATTATCAGGTAGTATCGTGTTTGGTACTAGAAAAAGCTATCATGTATGGTAAAGTGGAGGGTCTGACGAAAAGAGGAAGATTGCCAACGAGATGGGTTGGCACAGTGGCAGCAGCAATGGTTCAAACATCACAATGAATGTGAGGTTGTTGTAGGATCACACAGTGTTTTATTCTGTTGTGCATAGCATTGCTATGAGTCGGTATTGACTCAGTGGCACCTAAAAATAACAGCAACCAACACTTAACCACTGCACCACCAAAACCAAACTAAACTCACTGCCATGGAGTCACCTCCAACTCATAGGGATGAGTTTCTAAGACTAAATCTTTATGGGAGCAGAAAGCAGCTGATGGGGTTCAACTGAAAACCTTGCAATTAGCAGTCCAGTCCAGAGCTACTCAATTGTGCCTACACATGCGTTGTTGTTGTTAACTGGCATTGAGTCGATTCCAACCCATAGTGACCCTGTATAGGGTTTCCAAGGAGCAGCTGGTGAGCTCGAACCACTGACCTTGCAGTTCAAATGGCTTTGCAGTCTGGCACATTAACCCACAGCGCCATACCAGAACTCACTCTGCACATGCTTAAATAGGATATATTCAGATTCTGATTCTAAAAACATGTTACTAAATCAAATAGTGTCTCTGAGCTCTTATTTTCTGACTGAGCTTATGAACAAATTATCAGGCTGTTTTTTTCAGGTTAATTTAAAAGCTTTACTTGAATTAAAAAAAAAAAAAAAGTTCATAATGGTATGTTTTAGATACCAATCACTAAAATAGCTTCTGTTTTTATTTGCGTGTTTTTTTGTCTTCAAATTTGTGAGTATTAATAAACTTGTATTTGTTGTTGCTGTTATTAAAGTGCTAGAGCCAGTTCCAACTCATATTTACCTTGAATAATGTTCCCAAGAGTGACTGGTGGGCTTTAACTGCCAGGCTTGTAGTTAGCAGTACAGTGCTTATCCTATAGTGCCACATCAGACCTCTGTTATTAAAATCTGTCAAATGGAAACTCTGAGTAAAATAAATAAAAAGAGAACATAAGACTCCAGACTTATTTTTGCTGTTATTATTGTTGTTGTTAAGTGATGGAGCTCTGGTAGCGTAGTGGTTACAAATCGGGCTGCGAACCTTAAGGTCAGCGGTTCGAAACTACCAGCCGCTCCGCGGGAGAAAGATGAGGCTTTCTACTCACATAAAGATTTACACCCTCGGAAACCCTGTACAGGGTCGCTATGGGTCGGAACCGACTTGACGGCACTTAACAATAACAACAAGTGATGTTAAATTCAGTTGTGGCTTAGCAACTCTGCATAGGATTTCCAAGGCTGTAAATCTTTGCAGGAGCAGAAACTCTCGTGTCTCTCCTGTAGAGTGACTGGTGGGTTCCTACCACCAACCTTGTGTTCACAGTCCAGCGCTTACCATGCAGAGCCACCACGTTCCTCACTGATATGGCTACACCAACACAAGTACCAGGAAATTACACCTTGCCTTCCTCAAATATTTGAAAGTTAGTCATCTGTCTCTCTGTAGGCAAATCCACATAAATGCTTAAACTATGAGTTTAAAACTTCCCACCCATGCAACATTTGAAAGGGAAAAATGACAGTCGATATGTTATATAATAAGTATTTGTACCCACTTCTCACATGTTACAAAATTTTCATAATTTTTTAATGATTTTACTAAGATGTAATTCACACACCACACAGTTCACCCAATTAAAAACTGTACAACTCAGTGAATTTTAGTATATTCAGTATTACCCAACCATGAACTAATTTTAGGGTATTTTCAACACACACACATACACACACACACACTATCCTTGTAACTATTAGTAGTTACTCCCCACTGTACCCCGGCAAACACTAATCTGCTGTTTTATAGATTTGCCTATTCTGTGGAATTATATGATATGTGATCTTTTATAATTGGCTTTTTTTCACCTAGTATAATATGAGATGAGACACTCTACTCCCATAAAGATTTACAGCCTTGAAAACCCTGTACAGGGTCACTATGAGTCAGAACTGACTCCATATCAACATAATATTTTCATGGTTCATTCCTGTCGTACCAAAATGTTATTGTTGTTGTTGTTGTTAGGTACCATCAAGTTGGTACCAACTCATAGAGACCTTATGCACAGCAGAATGAAACACTGCCCGATCCTGGGCCAGCCTCACTATTGCTGCCACGCTTGAGCCCATTGATGCTGCCACTTGGCCAATCCATCTTGCTGTTATTAAAAGGCCATTAACGAATATTTGAGTTGTTTTCACTTTGGGGCTATGATGCGTGAGCTACCCTCAACATTCATCTACAAATGTCATTTTTTTCTGGGATAAGTACCTAGGAGCCCTAGTAGCATTGTGGTTGGGCTGCTGACAACTGCTAATTGAAAGGTCAGCAGTTCCATCCTCGGAAACCCTGTACAGGGTCACTATGAGTTGTAACTTACTCCACAGCACATCATTACCACCATATGCTTAGGAGTGGAATTACTGAGTCATCCACCAACCACTCCTCAGAAACCCTGTACAAGGGCACTATTAGTTGGAACCTACTATATGGCAGGCACTTAACAACCAACCTCGCGGTTCAAACCGACTTTGCAGTCTAGCACATTAATTTACAGTGCCACACCAGGACACCTAACAATAATGTTGTTAAGTACTACAGAGTTGCTTCCAACTCATAGTGACCCTTCCAATTTCATACTATTCTTGAAGGTGTGAAGGGGTTTGTTCTTGCGAGTTTGATTTGAATTTTAGTGAAATTAAATATCTTCACATGTACTCATTGGTCTGTGGAACAAAGATGAGTCTTTCTGCTCCCACAAATATTTAAAAAGACTTGAAAACCCAATACAGGGTCGCTGTGAGTTGGAACCGACTGGATGACACTAACAACTAATTGGCCATCTCTTGTACTGGTATTGGTTTCTTACAGAAATTTCTGATATATCTGGAAACATTTCCAAACCTTAGAGTTTATTTTTAGTGCTAAGGATTGTTCTGATGCCCACACTTACTGTGATGGTTCATAAATCACTGTTTTGTTGTTGTGAAGTGCTGTCCAGTCAGTTCTAACACATAGCGACCCTGTATATGGTTTCTGAGCAGAGGCTGGTGAGTTTGAACCATTACCCTTGCAATTCAAACTGACCTTGTGGCCCAGTGCTTATCCTACAGTGCCTCACCAGGTAATAAACCCTTTATTGTTGTTGTTGATAAGTGCTGACCCATTGTTTCTGAGGAGCAGCTAGTAAGCTTGAACCACTGACTTTGTGGTTCAAAACAACTTGGCAGTCCGGCACATTAACCCAGAGTGCCACACCAGGACTCCAGTAAACCTTCACTAAAGTTGGACAGTGAATAAGGAAGACCATAGAAGAATTGATGCTGTTGAGTTATGGTGTTGGAGGACAATATTGGAAGTTCCATGGGCTGCCCAAAAAAAATCCAATAGATCTGTTTTGGAAGAAGTGCAGTCAGAGTGCTCCTTGGAGGCCAGCATGGCCAAACTTCGTCTCTCATGCTTCGGACATATTGTCAGGAAGGACCAGTCGCTTGAGAAGGATATCATGCTTGGTAAAGTGGAGGGTCAGAGAAAAAGAGGAAGACCCCAACGAGATGGATTGGCCAAGTGGCAGCATCAATGGACTTAAGCATGGCAACAGTAGAGGTTGGCCCAGGACCGGGCAGTGTTTTCTTTCTGCTGTGCATAAGATCACTATGAGTCAATAATGACTAGATGGCACCTAACAACAACAATAACAGGTAACAAAATAAGATTCAGATTCCCCGAAAGATCATTTCCAGTTTTGTTAATAAAATGTGAATGTGGTAAACATTATTCAAGTATATATACAGTGGGAACATAAAAAAAAAAAAAAAAAAATTCTGAAAATTGCTTTGCTGCCTATAAACCAAGTCTACTTTACTTACCTGTACTATTTGAATCAAAACTTTGTATCTATGACCGAGTGCTTAAACTAGAAACCTGCTTTAGTAATAACTCCCTTGATGTTCACTGTGGTGTTTTTTTTTTTCCATTCTGAAGATAAAGGTCATTCTAAAAAGATAGTTCATGAGTTAAAAGTGTTCCAAAGGCTGGGGATTACAGTGGTAACATAGAGTTCCCCACAAAGAGGACGAGAGTGCAGAGTGAGCCTTCCCACTGTGGTCCTGCCAGTGTCTCTGGGGGTGGCATGGGATCTGACGGTGATGGGCTTCCCTTGACTGGTTCATTCTTTGTACCTAACTCTGGTCTGTAAATAGAGCAGCACATCATGTGCTGAGACTGACACCAGGGAAGCTTCATAAATCAGCAAGTGAGTGTACTGGCCTGATCCTTTAGCCATTTCCTTCCCTCCAGAGCTGACACGTGTCACCTTTTAAAGAGTGTGCATTCTCCATCACTGTCACTGAATCCTGTCTTATCTTTATCCACTCTCATATTCTGCCTCAGTATTATATGATGGTATTATATCAGTGGCTAACCATATATTATTAAATCAATACACTATTATAAGCTATGTAGTCTCCTATTTCTGCCTAAAACCTTTGCATTTCCATATACTCATTGATTACAAAACTAAGAATCCAAAATTTGTTTCATTTTAAAAGGAACATTAAAGTATAAATATATAAATAGACTTTATTACAAGTGATTTTTTAAAATCAACAATAGATCATACTGTGCTTTAACTAATACATGGAGGTATTTTAAATGCAAAGCCTTATATATCTGAATTAGGGGGGAAATGGCTTTGATATATTAGAATTGCAGTGAATTCTATTAAAACACTTGTTAAGTGGCATCAAGTCAATTCTCACTCATAAGGATCCTGTACAGGATTCCCATAGAGTGGCTGGTAAATCTGAACTCCAGACCCGATCTTATGGTTGAAACCAAGCTTGTAGTCCAATACTTTATCCCACAGAGCCACACCAATAGTCCTTACTTTTTTGCTGCTATTAAAAATAACTTTTATTTATCCTGTGGAGATCAATATCTAATTAAATTATATTGGCTATATTTTGTCCTAATTAGTGTGTTAGTGAAAAGGCAACACATATGGATAATGGAATTTGTCCATGAACTTTTTGAAGTTTCCTCATACAATCTCTTAACATTTAGAGAAGGGTTATGGAAAAGTTTTCTTAAAGATTTGGCAAGTTACAAATGTACAGAAGTAGAGCTTTGATATCTTCAATGTTTGCATATTAATGGTATTTAAAATAAAATCATCAGCATCTATTGGAAATTTCCTTAGCCCTACCCCAATGCCCCAAGCGAACATATTAAAATCCTATTTTGAATTCTATTGAAGCAAATCAGGATCACTAGGTGCTTGTAATTGGGGGGTGGGGATTAAGTGCAAAAATACAAGCAGAGGGTGCTTAAAAGGGACAGAAAAAGTAAGTTCACTATTGATTGGATGGGGGTGGGATAAATGTGTGGCTTCTGCCCTTAATGGAAGCTGATTGTTCAGGGATGTGCCCGTGAGACTGGTCGATTCTTAAGCTATTGTTTACTGGGAAGGACAATATCAATTTTCCAGAGGGATGATTGGTGGGATGTCAAGGCTGTCACCCTTTTCTCCTCATCACTGACAGACAGCCCAGTGACAATTACCAGTGAAGGGACATTGCCTGCATTGGCATATACACTGAAGGATAGAACTGGGGGTGGGGGGGTGGGGAAGAGGAAGCAACCACTGGAAAAAAAAAGATATAATCAGCAGTTGTCAGGACTGGTTACATATGTGATGTCTGAATAACGCTCATAACATGCTGCCTTTACTGCCATGTAAGCAGCTTCATCTTACTTGGAAATTTTATCTTAAAGTATTTTGGGGGGAAAGTGGCATTAGCTGTGGCTTGGTTTCTATTTAAGCATTAGTATCCAAAGACATTTTTTTTTAAATTATTTTCGGCTTAAAATAGTCTTTGGAGTATTTGAATGAACTTGGAAGTATATATTTTTTTCCTTATAGAAAAGGTTACATTTTTGTTGTTGTTATTTGCTCATGAGTTAAGATAACTTTTGTTAAGTTCTTCCTGAGCTCCTGTTTTTAGCCAAAGTCTAAACACAAATCTTAATGAATTGTATTTAATATTTCCCAGAATAAGAGATTAAATTCCGTCATTTTGGCTGCAGAGCTTCATTTAAATTGGAGCATATGTTTTATTCAGGGCAGTTTAACATGCACATATATCCCAGATTTTATATAAGAAGTCTTCTGTCCATCTCCTGCTTTCCATTTGGTTCTGTTCAGTTGTGCAGCAATTTCAACTAAGTGCAGAGAAAGAACAGCATTTCCAATGCTTATTATAAATATCATAAGATAAACTAATATCTAGTTTGATCAGATCACCCTCACACTTGTCAAGTAGTGGCATTTCTCTGTCACCATAGTCAATACTCTGTACTAATCAAATATGTAATTTATTTGCTAAATTACATTTAGCCTAATTAGTTCTTAGACTCAATATATTCTGCTGGAAATTTGTGTTTGGAAACATTCACAATGAGTATAGTTTTACATAGTCAGTCTTATATAAATCTGTCTTGAAGGAATCAGACTCATACCTTAGATTTTCTTAAATTGAAAATATATGTACATACAAATAACAATAACAAAGTTATTTTTGGCAGCTACACAGTGAAAAACATAGACTGAGAATATTTTCTAGGTTTGCACTCAATCACTTGATGATAATTGCTTTCTGCAGAATTGGTCAGAATAGACATGAAAATAACTAGATATCTATTATTCTCCCATCTGTGTACCAATAATTGTTTATATCAGATCCATTTCTTGTTTATATGTAACATTTTATTAAATACCATTTAAATGATTTAAACAATAGTATGTATTTATTTCATCATTTGGCAGACAATGAAGAGTGACGTAATGAAATAAAAAGGCACATATTACCTTACCATTTAGAAGAAAACACGGCTAACATTTTTGTGCTTTTTCAATTTGGCTTTCATTTGAAGTGTTTGTTTGTATGAAGTGTATTTTTTTAAGTATTTTCAATTATCCTATTTTTCAACTTAATAAATAGATAAACATGCTATAATTTTATTGATGTCCTTTTATTTTAGATAACTGGGTTACATTACTACCAAATTATTGCATTTGGAGGTTATTTCTTATTGGGCTTGTAAGATGCCATACAAAAGTTATCATTAATTTCCTTCCATAAACCACAGGCTAATTGATTTTCCATTGCACTCATTAAAAATAGATACTTCGCTTTTCAGAAGATTGTCTTAGAAACCCAAGGCAGGGCCGAGGACCCTTGGGATGCCATCAACTGACCATTCCATCAGGCCCAGCATAGTGGTCCTCCTACTTGTCAGAACTGAAGTATTTATCCCATTTCCCAGCAGATAAACATTTGCAAGGCAAATAATAAATTAGCCATTAATCAGAAGAATGTTTGCATTTGATGAACTCTGAATGGAGTGGAGATGTCAGGTAGATCGACAAGGTAAATCAACAATGCAGAATCAATCTCAAGGAAGAGCCACTCACAATTTAGAAAACCTTGGCTTATATTGTTAAAGACTTTGGAGGTTAACACTTTCATGACCAAATTGTTTTCTGCTTTGACTTTTTTGTTGATACTATAAGGAGCTCTGGTAGCGTAGTGGTTACGAATCGGGCTGCGAACCTTAAGGTCAGCGGTTCGAAACTACCAGCCGCTCCGCGGGAGAAAGATGAGGCTTTCTACTCCCGTAAAGATTTACACCCTCGGAAACCCTGTACAGGGTCGCTATGGGTCGGACCCGACTCGATGGCACTTAACAACAACAACATATGTTATCAGTAATAGAAACAATGCTGAAATCAAAGAAAAAAAATTAGATACTATGAATTTTGATGCAGTTATGTGGGACACATGTGTCCCAAGTGGACTCTAGCTGTAGGGTTGGTGTGGTAAAGCCCATTTCTTCATATCCTTACAGTTATACAGGTCCCTGCCAGGGGCGACTGGTACTACGAATGGAATAGTAACTTCCCAAGACACCTAAGAGGCTGAAAATGTTGGTGGACAATATATGTCCACAGGTCACAAAGGGGTTAAGGAGATTTTGTAATGAAACAAAAGATATTTAGAGAACGTTGTGAGCAGATGTTGAGAATAAGTAAGATATTATCAATTTTTTATGTTTTTTAAGCTGACATTCTAATGATGTATAATTTAGAAGTTTGATTTGGAAGAAAGATCGATAAATATTTCTTTTCAAAGTTTTGTATGACTTTTTTTTTTAGACAGTCTCATATTTCATGAAAAATTCTGACACTTTTTTTTTCAAATTAACAATTTTACAAACATTTTGTTTTAAATATAATTGACATTGATAGTTAAGCGTTTTATGTGTGTGTGTGTTTTTCACCCTAATTGTACTTGCCCTTTCACATGTATGATAAAAAGACATCAAGATTTGGATTCAGAAGCCCATGTGCTGGGTTTTGCTAAGATACTTACTAATCATGAGACTGTGAATAAATTATTTAACCTTTTTTAAATTACCTTCCTTTCCTCATTTGTAAGTAGGAATGATAGTCCCATTTCAAAGAGTTTTTACAAGCAATGAGATAATGAGACAAATACACATATAAAGAATATTTATAAATGCTTGTTGTTGTTGTTAAGTGCCGTCCAGTCGATTCCGACCCATAGTGACCCTGTATAGGGTTTCCAAGGAGCAGCTGGTGAGCTTGAACTGCTGACCTTGCAGTTCAAGGCTTTGCAGTCTGGCGCATTAACCCACAGCGCTTGAGAAAAGTCTGGGACTATTAACTTTTTTAATTAGAAAGCATACATATGCTATACAAGTTTGCAATCTAAAGCATTATCATTAATATTTAGGAGTTTCAAAAATAATTTTGTAATCAACAATGCATATCTTGTTTCTGAAGTGTATCTAAAGGGATTAAAAGGCCCAATGGTTTTAAAACGGTAATATTATCTCTTCTAAATCTCTGGGGATTAGAAACTACAACCTTTGTTTTCTTACAATTGACCATCAGGGAAAATTGCTCTTGACTCCAAACACCTACCATCTGGCATGTTCTTTTTCTTGTGATATGCAATGGCTTAGGCATCCTAAAAGTCAATTGTGCTATATGCTGAACCTCATGTGTAATTCATTTATTTACCAAAGGTACAAGGAAGCATGAAAATAAATAGAATAATTATTATCCTCACCTCTATCTTCTTAACTCTTCTTTTCTCACCCACTCACTTCTCTTGCTATGAGTAGAATTCTGTCACAAGCTAGGTTTCTTAGATTAGGTAGTTTATAAAGTAGCTGCACCTCTTAACCAAACATTAACTGGGTCATGGGTATCCCCTCTCCATAGCTTTGTTTGATTTAAGACTGTCCTTCCAATCATGACTATAGATGAATAGTTTCATTGTTGATAAGCATTGCTTGAAACATAGAGAACAATCAAAATGTATTAATTTAGAATATATAAATTATCCTTGCAAAGGAAAAAAAGATTTCTTTATACAATTCAGAAACTGTTAAATTAACCCCCATTAATAGTTTTAAATGGAAAAATATGCAGACCAACACATTTCTAATGGGTCGTAATTGTTACTTTTGTTTTTCAATTCCTTCTTAATGTATTTGCCCTCCCCCATGCTACCTTTTGTTTTTCACTCTTAGCAGATAATTTTAACATGCAACTCATAAACAAATGGTGTAGTTATTATATGTAAGTCATTCTTTCCTTCTTATTAACTGAATATTGCTCTAATCATCCCTGACTCTTTTTCCTTTTGTTTGTATTCTGACACTGATGGCTAAGATGGACCTCTCTGCTCTCTAAGATTTTTCCTATCAAATATCTACTTTGGTAGATTCATTCTTTATTGATGTTCTCATAAAATAAAAACATACTCAGTTATCCTCCATCTCAAACACATGATAATACATATAAATATAAATATATTTAAGCTAAGATGTGTAATTTGCATATCGAGGTTGTTAGTGAGTCTTCTTGCAATCTTGAACTCTTGTACCCTTCTTCATATAATCCAGTTTCTCAGTTTACTTGCTCAGCATATAGGTAGAATAGGTATGTTGGAAGTATACAACACTGACACTCATCTTTCTGATTTTAAACCATTTAATATCCCTTTCTGT
The DNA here is from genome assembly GCF_000296735.1 of Chrysochloris asiatica. Lineage (NCBI taxonomy): Eukaryota > Metazoa > Chordata > Mammalia > Afrosoricida > Chrysochloridae > Chrysochloris > Chrysochloris asiatica. The sequence goes on along the minus strand of NW_006408609.1, from coordinate 5,083,524 downwards.
TTGAAGGGCAGACTCTTGGTCTATGTAGAGGTTCTTCATGAACACAATTGTTGTTGTTGTCAGGTGCCATCGAGTCAGAACTGAATCATAGCAACCCCATGCACAGCAGAACGAAACAATGTCCGATCCTGGGCCAACCTCA
>NW_006408609.1:5078850-5082267 GCF_000296735.1 Chrysochloris asiatica | reverse complement strand
TGATTGTAGCCGTTTCTGTATTACCTTTAGCAAAACTTTACTTGCTTGAGATATCTAAGAGATTATCTGATGATTTCCGTATTCTGATGGGTCACCTCTCTTTGGAATGGGCATAAACATTGATCTATAAGTTTATATAAAGGAAATGGCTCACAATTGTAGAAGTAGAAGAGTCCCAAGTCTGGGTGAGATGAACCAAGACCAGCAGGCAGGCCCAGCAAGTAGATCGGCAGGCAGACAATAAAGCAGGCCCTTGACTCAAGACAAAAGAAGTGGAAGTTGGAGGATAAGCCAGATGCAAGATCCAGAAGGCAGTGGTCAAATTCCATACACCTCAGAGATAAATACTAAAGGGCTTTAACTTCATCTACCCACCAGCCATAGTGGTTACGAATCGGGCTGTGAACCTAAAGGTCAGCGGTTCGAAACTACCAGCTGCTCCGCGTGAGAAAGATGAGGCTTTCTACTCCCGTAAGGATTTACACCCTCGGAAACCCTGTACAGGGTCGCTATGGGTTGGAACCGACTCGACGGCACACAACAACAACAACCCACCAGCAGCTCATTGGGAACCCTATGCAGGTCAGCAGCACTTAGCAACAACAACTTCATATAAAGTCTCTAAAGAAAGTTATTTCTGTTGATGATCACCACTGCAGACTTAAATAATGGCATTAACCCACAAGACCACACTAGGACTCATAAATAATGGTAGACACTTAGATATGAGTGATGACTTCTTAAATATAAATGAGTCAGTGAAAATTCCCAGTAAAATAAAAATGAAGTTCTTGTAGATGGATTGCCATTTGAGTATTTTTACCATGTGTGTGGTAGAAATAATACTTTCAGCTTATTTGTTGATTAACACACAATCTCTAAAGTAAATTTTAGTGTTCCTACCAGAGATTTTTAAGGAGCTCTGGTAGCGTAGTGGTTACAAATCGGGCTGCTATCCTCAGGGTTAGCAGTTCGAAACTACCAGCTGTTCCATGGGAGAAAGAGAAGGCTTTCTGCTCCCATAAAGATTTACAGCCTCGAAAACCCTGTACAGGGTCATTATGAGTTGGAACTGAATCCACAGCTCATAACAACCCCAAGTTTTTATTTCATAATTAATACATCTTGGAAATGGTACTGAAAGTCAATGGATAACTCTTACTGTTGTTGGTAAGTGCTGCTGAATTGGTTCTGACTCCTTTGGATCCATCATATGGTTATCTGTGTTTGCAGGAGCAAAAAGTCTCATCTTTCTCTCGTGGAACAGGTGGTGGGGTCAAATCACCAAATTTGTGGTTACCCTATAGAGTTCAGTGTTTATCCCACATAGCCACTATTTCCAATAAATATGACTGAGTGTATATGTGTGAATTTAGGAAGATCCACAAGCTTATTAACAGTTGAAATAAAAGAAAAATAAATTCACAAAATGGGAAAAATGACAAAACCCTTACTTAGTGGAAAGTACACTGTGATCTTGCATTAAATAATGGCTTTGTCATTTGTTTTTCCATTTTGTGAATTTATTATTTCTTTTATTTTGACTACCAACAAACTTGTGGGTCTTCTTAGATTCACACATGTCTAAATTTTTAAAAAATATATTGAAAATAAATATACTCATTTCTCACTTATCAACATTGTTAGATTCCCCAAACCAAGCTGTTATGTGAAAATTTCCATTTCATTCATAAACATGTATGTGTGTATACAAGGGAGCTTGAAAAACATGAGTGGAAAAATGTAGTTAAAAGATAATGGAATTTTTCCATGAACTTTTTAAACACTGCCCTCTTCCACCTTGTATGCGTGTGTGTGTGTGGTGTGTGTAAAGAATGTTGTGCTAACTCTTTTGATGTTTTTTTTATTAATTCATTCACCTAATAAATATTGAATTTCTACTATGTGCCCTGGAACCAACTTGACGGCACTTAACAACAGCAACATCTGTGTGCTCCAAATATATACACAGAGTCAAAGACTTGTTTTTACAGAGGTTGACCTTAAAGAGGTAAAGAGAAAATTAACTGATAAACAAATTAAATTTAATATCTGGTGGAGAGAACAGACAACAAACATAAAAGAAGATAAAGAAGCAATACCAAAAAAATCACAAACCCACTTACATTGAGTTCATTCCAAATCATATCTACCCTAGCTAGGGTTCCTGAAGCTGTAAATCTTTATAGGAGAAAAATCCTTCATCTTTCTCCCTTGAAAAGGCTGGTGGATTTGACCTGCCAACCTTGAAGTTAGCAGTCCAGTGCTTATCCTACAGCACCAGCTGGACTCCATTACAAAAACATAAACCAAATCTAAGCTCGTTTCCATTGCGTTGATTCCAACTGATAGCAAAGCCGTGTACGGTTTTTAATGTCACAAATCTTTATGGGAGCAGAAAATGCCAGGCTGATGCTTGTTCTACAGCACCATGCCAGGGCTCTAAAAAGAAGATTTTTGTTGTTGTTGTTAACAGCTTTCCAGTCCATTCCAAATCATAAAAATCCTGTATAAGCTTTCTGAGGAGCCGCCGGTGGATTTGAACCACTGACCTTGTGGTTAGCAGTCCACTGCTTATTCTACAGCGCCACATCATTACTCCTAAAAGAAGACTGTTGTTATTGTTTAGTGCCATTTGAGTCGGTTCTGATGCCCAGTGACCTTGTTGTATAAGATTTTCAAGGAGCAGCCGATGAGCTAGAATTGCCATCCTCGCAGTTCAGACCAAATTTATGGTCAAGTGCTTATCCTATAGCACCACACCAGGACACAAGAAGATAGGTAGAAGCTGATCTTGGGGTTAGGTGCTAATAAGATAGAGTATGTGGAGACACAATGGGAGGAGTTGACAAATTATGCTAATATCTGCTGCATACGATTTCAGAAAGACTCAATCCATGTTTATCTTTCACCTCCTCTAGAATTTGCCTTCTTGAGCTACAGTTCTCAACACAGAGGTTAGACCTTGTGGTTCAAACCAGTCTTGCAGTTCAGTGCTTTACCACATAGCACCACCCTAGAACTAGAGTCTCGAAAATCCTGTAGGACAGTTCCAGTCTCTCACATGGAGTGACTACAAGTAAGAATTAACTCGAGGCATCTAACAACAACAGGAAAACAATTCCATTTGTCTTTTCTGGACTTAGAAGTGACTTTAGACCTTCCTTAATATTGGTACAATTATATGCATTTATTGCCATATGCCCTGATATGGCACTGTGAGTTAATGCACTGGACTTCAAGGTCAATTTGTTGTTGTTGTTAAGTGCCATGGAGCCCATTCCAACTCTTAAGACCCTGTACAGGGTTTCTGAGGAGTGGCTGGTGGGTTTCAACTGATGACTTGCAGCTCAACTGACTTTGTGGTCCAGTGTATTATCCTGCAGCACTACACCAAGACTCAAGACACATATATAT
>NW_006408609.1:5026212-5078547 GCF_000296735.1 Chrysochloris asiatica | reverse complement strand
TATCTATTTTCTTTTCTTTAGTACTTTGCAAAAAAATTAAAATAGGCAGGCTACTCATGGTGGTGGTGGTGTGTTGTGGAGTCGGTTCCAACTCATAATGACCCTATACATGGTTTCTGAGGCTGTAAATCTTTACGGGAGTAGAAAGCCTCATTTTTTTCCCACGGAATGGGTGGTAGTTTTGAACTGCTGACTTTAAGATTAGCAGCCTGACTTGGAACCACTATGTTACCAGAGTTCCTTAGACTTCTCATAGTAAGAAAGAATTTAATTTTTTCCCCAAGTGTCAATTTTGCATTTAGGTAGAACAGACATGTTGTTCTCTAGTTCTTCCGTTGTTTAGACACCATGAGAATGTAAGGCATGCTGAATACTAATACAGACAGAGATACCATGGCCAATAATTCCAAAATAATTCATTGTGATATCATTAATGTATCACAGACACATATTAGCATATAAAAAACGTATCACTACTTATTGTTAAGTATTCCTTTTATTTTTCAATTGAATATTCTTATCATTGTTAGCTACAGAACATTACTTAGAGACTCTAAAAATGAAAGGCTAGTAAAAACACCACCAACTATATTTTGCATAATGAAAATTCTAAGAGCTTTAATATTAGTAACTGCCTTTTATGTTTAGTTTGCTCATGTCTTTCCCATTCTCACTAATAAAACAAGTAAAATTAAATTGGAGACTTGGTACATAGCTTCTTTTCAACATGTTTTTCACAACATATGCAAATCCATATATACATGTGTGTGCAATTAATAATATTTGTATTTTGAAAAGAAATAATGTGGCAGATAAAAATGTTAGGAACTATGTGAATGTGTTAGGAACATGGGGGATGTATAATAAAAAATAAGATACAGGAAAAAATACTTTTGTGTATTTTCTGTTGGTATCCATAATCCTAACTCAACCCAAAAAACCTCACTGCTGTTCAGTGGATTCTGACTTATAATGACCCTCTAGGGCAGCTTAGAACTGCTCCTTTGGGATTCCTAGACTGTAAATCTTTACAGGAGCAGACAGACTCTTCTTTTTCCATTGGAGCAACTGGTGGGTTTGAACCACCTACTTTTTGGTGAGCAGCTCAATGTTTATCTGACAGTACCACCATAGCTCCTTACTGATAATCCAGTCTTTTTATTTTTTCAGTTTTGCACTCAATAAACTTCATTTTGTTTAATTGCAATGATTACAATCCCTTCAATGTACCATTAGTCAACAGTATTTACTTCTATCCCCCACCCCTTTTTTTAATGTACACATACAAAACAGAAAATACATATTTGTTTAAATGTCCAAAGGGCACACATTGCAAGCCAGGCTTCTGCCAGCAGACACACAGGCTTTCACAGTCCATGGGCCTAGAGTCCTCAGTTGCTTGTGCTCTCTATGCCATCACCTCTGCCACTGTCTCTGCTGTTGCTGCTTTTCTGGTTAAGATCCCAAACTCCACTCTTGCTCTGCCCTCTTGCTGGTCCTAGGGTCCTCGGTTTCTGAAATGAAAGATTAACTACTTCCTGATTTTAGTTGCACATCTTCTACAATTACAGTTATGACCATCACAATTAGTCCTGATCACAATTACACACAATTGAATGGTAAAATCCTATCCCCATCCTCCCCATCACAATCTAGTCCTTTTTTAAAAAAGCGAAAATGTTGTATACAAATGTTAATCTCTCATTCTTCTACTGCTATGGATAAATACAAAACAAACAAAATCCTAGACCAAAGTTGCAAGAAAGATGGTTATTAAGTAATACTTGACTAGAGGAAGAGAATTTAAACAATTGTTAGAGTTGAATTAAATTGTCTCTTTAAAGTTCTAGTCATGGGTACACTCTGTTGAGGAGATAGTTTCTTTAACAGGAGGCTATTTGTAATTAGATAAGGAAAAGTGACAGCAGCAGTGAGTTAGTGGTTCCCGTGGAATGACAGGTATTGACTGAACATGGGGCTGTGCTTGAGATGGTAAGGGAGTCGATAAAAGCATCAGGACTTGTTGGGAGCAACACTGCCAGCCGTGCTTTAATTTGCCGCCTGGAAAAGAGGCACTGACATTCTTACCCAGTGTTAAGTGTTGATGAGTTCTAACACTTATATTTAATCTTCTGTTTACTAGTAAAAACATGTGTATGTGGTATATGGCATCAAAAAGAGGAAGCAGAACAGGAGCATATTTTGTTAGGATCCCATATTTTGGCCCAGCTCTGGAAAAATAAACCTTATTTCCATCATTGAACTTGGAAAAAACAAGTTCAACTAAATCAGAAGAAAACTGTTCAATGTTTCTTGAGAAAAGATAGAGTACAAATTGTTTTTGTCTCTATCTTCAGGAGTTTTTAAAAACATATCTTCCTATTAAATCTTCTTGGTTGAATGAAAGAAAAATAAAGGAAGATACTATGAAGTTCACAAATGCAATGCTGCTGTTGTTAAGTGCCATTAAGTCGGTTCCAACTCATAGCAACCCCGTACTGAGTTTCTGAAGAGTAGCTGATGGGCTTGAACCACCAACTTTGTAGTTAGCAGTCCAGTGATACATTGTTATTGTTGTTAAGTGCCATCAAATCAGTTCCGACCCATATAGGGTTTCTGAGGAGCAGGTGGTGGTTTTGAACTTCCAACCTTGTGGTTCGAAGTCCACTGCTGATCCTACAGTGGCACACCAGAAATCAGCTTTATATAGTTTAAACATCCCACTTCATATTTATGTTTAAAATAAAAAATTTCAAACACTTTCTAAGTATTTTTGAAACTTGTTTCATAAGATGTATATATAAATTCCAAGATATTTTAATGTATATTTTGATATATGTTATATATTTTGGCCCATAATATCCACACAAAAAAACCCACAAAACCACCATGATTTTAATACTGACCAGGAGAGTACTCCAATGAAGTGATTATTTAAAAAAAATAGTTACTTCTGGTCTACATTCTACTGCACTGTATTTAACTTGTTGCCAGAATTTAAAAAAAAAAAAAAAGTAATTATCGCATTTGCACATACTTATTACTACAAATTCAAGTAATCTCCTAAAGGTAACCTTCTCTATCTAATCAAATAAAGGTTGCATTTAAAAATACTTGATTCTTTACGTCTCATTTAGTTGCCAGTGTTTAATGTTTACCACCTGTTGTAATAGAGAAACTGCCAGATATAAACTGAAATGCCTTTTGGTTGTGCCAGGACATTTCAGCATCTAGAACTTTGTAATGAATCCACACTAAACTCCCTTTAAGCTCCATTTGATGACCACTGAGATTATCTGACATACTATGGAGATAAAGATAGCCAGAGCTTCTGAAACTGATGGAGGGGCTCTTTCCTTATTTCCATATGTCTTCCAAAACTGTATTGATTTGGGGAATCAACTCGCCTGCGATGAAGACCTGAGTATATTAAGCTTGAAACTTACTTTACCACTTTAACCATTTAATCTTAGTATTTAGTTCTAAGCATGTGCAAAGAAAAACAAAATCTAGACATAATGCAATATTTAGCCAATACTGGTTTACACATGCCTGAAATCCCTAAGGTTTCTAAACTGTGTTTCCCCCTGTCCCCTGAAAAACTTAAGGTGAAAAAGAAATATCATTCAGCCAAATAATTTAGACCATAAACTGTTTAGGTTGAAATGCATTGAGTACTACAAATAATTAGAAGAAAGACAAAAATAGCCAGAATATTTGCACATTGCTTAAATTAGGTTTGCCTGTTACTGGAGTAATTAACAAGACTAACTGACATTAAAGAATTGTCTATTGAAAAGTTTCTAAAAGCTGATATCCAATATGCAGACTTCGTTGTTGTTATTGTGAAGTGCTGTCCAATTGGCTCCCAGACTCATAGTGAGTGACCTTGTATAGGGTTTTTGAGGAGCAGATGGTGAATTTGAACCACTGATCTTGCAATTCAAACCAACCTTGTGATCCAATGCTTATCCTACAGCACCATACCAAGACTCCAATATGTGGACTAGTTATATTGATATGTTATATAATATTAATATGTTTATGTAGGTGGGGAAGGTTCAATAATTCAAAATCCATTCATTCAATTATTCAGCAAACACTGAAGACTCAGAATGCAGGCCTTGTGCTTGGTTTGGATACAACAAATATTTATACTGTCCCTGTCTTAAAGGAGCCCTCAGCAAAGGACAGGTTAGGACATGTCAATAGACTATTGTAATATGGTAGAGTATAGTGTTATCAACACAGTAATACAAGTATGTACAAACTAGAACAGTAATTCTGAGGGAAGGAGTGATTAATTCTGTCTGAGATGGGAAATAGGGAGATTGAATTGGAGGCCATTCTTTTGAATAATACATGGGAGAACAACAGTCCATCCTCCTAATTTGAGTAGTTTAGCCAAAGAGAACTGCCAACCTATCGATCAGCTGATGAGAGGACAGAACTTAGACTTAGCAGGCCTAAATGAATAGTCAGCTGACAGAAAGAAGGCCCAGTGCCATTAGAAGCTTTATCCCTAGAAGTTCAATGAGTCAGTACCTGGCACAATCTCTCCATAATGATGAGGTGGTCCCACAGCTGATGGAACTTTAAGAAAGTTGTTACTAAGAATGCCCAGAGATGAAATTCAAGGTTTACTTTACAAAATAAAAATCACCAATTCTGTCTTTGAACAAAAATATTACTTAAGCATTTCTGGATGTTTTCCATAGTATTCTTCCTATCTTAGATCTTAGTGGGTAGAAGGAATAAGCAAAATTAAATAAAAACAAACAAACAAATATATATATGACTTAATCTTTTTCCCTCCTCCATGTAATCGTAATTTACATAATCAGATTCTAGTCTATCTCTGCAATTTCTTACTTTATATTCCACTAATGTCATCATGGTCTCCTGGTGTGGCGCTGTGGGTTAATGCGCCAGACTGCAAACCTGTTTGAACTGCAAGGTTGGCAGTTCAAGCTCACCAGCTGCTCCTTGGAAACACTATACAGGGTCACTGTGGGTCAGAATTGACTCAACGGCAATCAACAACAACAATAACAATGTCATCATATGTTTTATTATTACCTACTCATTATACTTTCTCAAAAACAAGAATGTCAACAACAAAAATAAAACTTAAAGCAACTTATAAAACAAACAAATCATGTTTGTTCTATTCTTCAAAGCTGGAAAATTCTCCCCTTTATCTGCTCCTCTATAAACTTCAATGATTCCTGATGCCTAGATTTCCTGCTTCTCCAATGTTGTCATAGGGACACATAGCCGCATAGTATGTAGTGATGAAAAATATTGCAAGTTTTTTTCCCGTTTTTTTTTTTTTTTTTTTTTCCATAGTAATTGCATTGAAACAATTGCAGTGCTGTTGTCTGGAGCCCTTTTGTTCACCTGTAGAAAGTGGTGCAGATTGCTCTTCATATAGTTGTTTGTTGTCTGCTGTCAAGTCAATTCCTACATATGTGGCAATATAAGACAGAGTAGAATGATCTCACAGGGTTTCGTATGTTGTCATGTTTATGGGAACATTACCAGGGCTTTTCTCCTGGAGAGAAGATTATGGATTTGAACTTCAGAAAAATGCTTAACCATTGCACCACCTGACCCCCTATTTCACATAATAAGTACTCAATAAAACTTGGTTGAATTGCTTCACTTTTTAATCGTATTTTGAAATAATATGTGACAAATCAGTAAAATGTCTTCTGTTATTTGTTGATTTGTGCCATGTCATTTATCACATTAGCACAGAGTGTCAATTTTTCATTGCTTTTAATCACCATGTATTTTACTTTAGGAAGTATCTGAGGTTTGGTATCTATTCCCTTCTGACCCTGGACATCATTAGATCCTGGTAAACACCAACTGAAACTCTAGGATAAAAATATTTATAGATATGAACACTGAATGATTAGGTGCAGGTTTATAAAATTGGTGTAATGAATGAGGACTCTGGAGATTTCCTTACTACTGGACAACATAGACCTGAACCTTCAGTGCTAGTTTGCTCTAATTATAAAGTGTATTTGTTTTTCCTATAAATCTTGCATCAGCTTTATTTTTTAATTTCTGAGAATCATGAAACACTTGAGATTTTAAACAGAAATGCAAAACAGTTAATAAAATTCAATTAACAAGAAAAAGTTATGAAACATCTTTTATGCACAAAGTATTATCAGAGACGGAAAGATGAATTACATGTAGGTTGAGCAGTACTGATCTTACATGATAATAAATGGGATGCTGTGTACAGATAAGGCACTTTGATAGAATGAAAAAAATATATCCACTTAAAATGATAGAGATAGAGAGTTAAGAGTTCAAAGGATCACTTGGTCATTGTAGTTGGTGGTTGTATGTCGTCTAGTCTGTTCCAACTCATTGTTTCTCTGTATAGGCTTTTTAAGGCTGTAAATCTTTATGGAAACAGAAAGCCTCATCTTTCTCCTACAGGGCAACTAGTAGACTTGAACTGCTAACCTTGAGGAGTCCAAATTATAACCCACTATGATACCAGGTTCATTATTGTTATTGTTGTTAAGCGCCACTGAGTAGGTTTTGACTTACAGCAACCCTGTATCCGGTTTCCAAGGAGAAGCTGGTGAGTTCGATCCACCAACCTTGCAATTCAAACTGATGTTGAGGTCAATTGCTTATCCTATGGCACCACACTAGGATTTCACCAGAGCCATAGAGACTCATTAAAAAGTTGGCAGTTGTAGTCTGCTTAAGAGAAAGGTGGGATTTGGTATCAGAGAGTACTAAAGAGTGGGGCATTCCAAACTGTTGGGGCAACATGAATGGAAGCACAGGTTAGAAACTTCATGTAAATTCACTTAACTGGAATGAAATGCAATATTGTAATAACAGAAAGTTAAATTTGCTTCACATTAAATAATCCTTTAACATTAGCATACAGAATTTATATTATGATCAAGACAGGGAAATATAATGCTTTTGAGCATGTGTTACAAATTTTTTCCCTTTCAAAAATTAATAATATTTTGCTTTAAGTAAAAGTTGGCGATGCACAGCAGCTCCCTCCATATGATAAACACTGGATGGGAACCACAAAGTCGGCTGTTCAAGCCCACCAGGCAATTCTTGAGAGAAACATGAGACTTTCTGCTTCCTTAAAGATTTAAAGCTTTGAAAACCCTATACAGGGTACCTCTGAGTCAGAGCCGACTCAATGGCACTTAACATCAACAGAAAAGGTGAAATTGTATACAACAAATTAGGTTTCCATTTAAGACTTTCTTCAGGCTGCGAACTGCAAGGTCAGCAGTTTGAAACTACCAGGTGTTCCACGGGAGAAAAATGAGACGTTCTGCTCCTGTAAAGGTTTACAGCCTCGGAAACCCTGTACAGGGTCACTGTGAGTCGGAACCAACTCCCATGGCACACAGCCATCATACATAGTATTCAGAGTTGTGGTGTGGCACTGTAGGATAAGCAATGGACTGCTAACCACACGGTTGGAAGTTCAAACCCACCAGCTGTACTCCTTGGAATCTTATATAGGGTTGCAGAACTGACTTGAGGGCATTTAGCAACAAGAACAAAAACATATTATTCAGCTATACTTTTCACAATGTGTCATCATTTTCATTCTCTCCTTCCTGGTTATATTGTTTCCAGGACTCTTAAGTTCTCTGACCTTCTCTTCTTCTGAGAAATTTTTTAGACAACTTGGTCTGCCAAACATGATCTTTTAAAAGGAGCTCTTTTCTCATAGGTAATATTCTTTGTTTTATGAGCCAATCTGTTATCTACCTAAAAGAGGATGTAAAGTGGTAATTTTGTTTTCTGATTTAAAGTGTATCTCAGGCATTCGTTTCATGGAGTCTTCTAGTAATTCAGTAAGTAGGGACATTTTAATAATCACAACTCTGTTACACATTTTTTTTCCCATTCTATCAGGATCCATCTCTTGTGGCCCTGATCAGAAACATTGGTGTGGTAGCCATGCTCCATCTAGTTCTTCTGGTCCCATGGTAGGTGAAGCTGTGGTTTGTGTAGCTTATCAGTCCTTTATTCTGTGAGTCTTTGGTTTTTATCTTTCTCTTTCGTTCTTTTGTTCTGGAGGAGTAGAGACCCATAGTTATAACACATGGCATTCTTTTCTTTGTTGACTTGCTTTGTTTTCAGTACAGTGAATTGGGGGGGGGGGGCGATGTGCACAGTTAGGGATATTGCACATCTACAATTGGGCAAAGAAGACTGCGGTGATCAGTTTTACATCTTCAGATTATAGCATAGTGTCTGTCACTTAGAAGTTTAAAGAACTTACTGATGAACTAATTGTAATCATAGCCTCAAGTAGCTAAATAACCATATAAATAGTATGTGGTTGGAGGAGATATTTGAAAGTAAACTTTGCAAAGATTGACAAGTGTTTCTAGGGTTTCAGGGCTGCTACAAGTATGGTGATGGTGGTGGTATACCTTGAAGTCAGTACTGACTCATAGTGACCCTGCAAGTGTTATGAGGCTGTACATCTTTACTGGAGAAGAAAGCCTCATCTTTGTCCTATGGAACAGCTGGTAGTATTGAACTGCTCACCTGGGGTTAGCACCCCGTCTTGTAAGCACGACACTACCAGAGCACCTTGCTACAAGAAGTGTTGTTGTTGTTGAGCACCACTGAGGCAATTTTAACCCATAGCAACCCTATATAGGGTCTCCAAGAAACAGCTGCTGAGTTGAACTGCCAACCTTGTGGCTCAAACTGACTTTGCAGTCCAGCGCATTAACCCATAGTACCACCCCCAAAACTCCTATAAGTATGTTGTTGTTAAGTGCCATCAAGTTGGTTCTGACCTGTACAGGTTTTCCAAAGAGCAACTGGTGAGCTTGAACCACCAACCTTGTAGTTCAAATGACTTTGCAGTCTGACACACTCACCAGGACTACATAAGTATAGTATTATCAAATGTGATTTAATGACTTAGAGACTAAATGATCATAAGAATGATGGTTCCATCCAAATTATACCTTTGCAAGAGTAAGCTTGTATGGAAAATAGTGTGTTCATTTGGAGACCTACCATCGGAAATGTATAATTGGCATCCTATGACGTGGAAGTGTTATCTGTTTAGAATAGTGTTAAGAATGGGTTACTAAGCTTTCAAGAGGGAACCTAGAGCTAGGGGACGTGGAGGAAGGCAGACTCGCCAGTGAGTACTATCCAATCTGTCTAGGCGGAGCTGATGAAATGAAATGCAGAAGGGTCACTTGTGATATAATAGTGAGTGATTGTTATCAGGACTGATTGTGAGGGTTGGAAATGGAAAGGTAGACGTTTTGTAACAAGGAAGGGAGTGATTAACTCTCCAGTCTATGAGCAGCGGTCTCTAGGACCATCAACGAAGAAGAGCCGAGAGCGGGACCCTACCCAGAGAAGCAGCGAGGCCCAAGATAGAGACGTGGAGTGATGAAGCGGCTGGGGACTTTGGATCCAGAGAGGGAGAGGGACTGTGTGCTGAAGAATGAGGGAGGGTGGGGGTGGAGTGTAGGGGCCGGGTTTGTAGGATATACCCTTTGGTCAGTTGATGATGCATGGAGGGGATTGGAACCATGGAATGAATGTAAAACTAAAGTTGTCTCACGTAAAATATCATATAATTCACAATAAAACATGAAAAAAAAGAATGCATTACTAAAAGAGAGGTTATAGGGGGAAAGGAAAATGCAAATGTAAAACTCTTAATTGAGTACTTTTGAAGGAGAGAAGAACGGGAAACCAAAAAAACGGAACGTTAGGAGAAAACAAGGAGTCAGACAACTAAAAGCGAAACTAAAGTTTCAGTACCATAGATCTTAAGGAGGTTAGAACTGACTAACAATACTTAATACCATGGATAGAGAGCTGTTGTCAGTCAACTTTGACTCATGGTAATTTTATGTACAACAAAACTAAATGATCATCATCCTTATGTTCAATTCAATTGGTCTATTGAGCCAATCTATCTCTCCAGATTCTCCATCACTCTTGCTGGCCCTCTTCATCACCAAACATGATGTTCTCCTTTAGCAATGGGTCTTTCTTTATGACATTTTCAAAGCAAACCAGTTACACAATGTTCTGTTGTGATCTAAAAGGTTTTCATGGTTTGTGCTTTAGAAATAGATCTACAAGTCTTCATTCCTAGTCTGCCTCATCTGAAACCTATCCATCATGGGTGATCCTGCTTGTGTACTAGTGGCTTCCAACATCACAGTAACATATAAAGTACCTCAGAAAGACAAACTGACAGACAGGTGGTAGACTTAATGCTTTGGGAGATTGAAATATAGTCACAGGGAAAGACCAGAGGTATTTGAAGACTAAAATGTCATTGATGATCTTGAAAAGATCAGATTCTACAGATTAATAGCCTTGAATTCTTATTAGCAAGGGAGTAAGAAATGTGCAATTATGAAATAATAGTAACTATTAATAGATTATAAAGGGATAGTGTGAAAGATCAGGAGGATGAGAGCTTTATATTGACATATCCAAGACATATGGTGCCAGTGTGGGGGCTTAAAAACAACCACAACAAAAATCACAGGGCTTTCCTCTTGCTCCACCCCCCACACCTGTCCTGGCCTCTTCTTTTCTTTTCCTGTAATGAGACATTGCTTTTTGTGATTGTCTCATTTAAATCATGCCACTATTTTGCCAAGTTTTTATTCTAACACTGATCCATCTGGTTTCAAAACCTGTGGCCTTTTGATACTTTTCTTACTGATTGGTTAAAAACACTAAACTTAGATTTAAAAAAAAAATTGCTGTGACTTTCTTTTGTGAAGACAATATTATTTATAGATTGAACTAGCCCATTGCATTCTTGCACGCATATAATATGGAGAACATTAAAATCAGCTGATTGTAGACTTGCAGTCTTAGAATTCAACAGTAAGGAAGCAAAAACTATGAGTTTTCTGTAAAATTAGATCATTGTCAAAAATGCAATTATAGATATTTATTCCCCTATAAAATTCTCATTGTAAAAACAAAAATACAAAAGCAGCAACTAGGATTAAATAAGCATCTATATTGAACTATTTCTTCTATGGAATTGCCAAGTTAGATCTGATGATCATATTTAACTAATTTTCCTATTGAAATTAACCTGAAACTTTGACCACTCAGCAAAGAACCAACAAATACTTTCAGTTTAAAATGTGTTATGCATAGACTTTTTTTTGTTGTTTGCATGTTATTGCCTGAACAATTTTTAGGTTTCTGAATGTTCTATGTGTTGTATAAAAGGGCCTATTTATTCTACAACCAGTTGTCCCCGCAAGCTATGGTTGCTTTCTTAAAATTATTTTTAAAAATACTTTATAAATAACAGAATCATTTTCAAAATAATTAGTTGTGGTTTGTGGTAGTTGTATGTCATATAGTCAGTTCTAACTCATAGCAACCCTGTATAGGATTTCCAAGAACACAAATCTTTATGTGAGCATAAAGCCAAACTATCCCTATATGTGTTGCTGTTGTTATTAGGTGCCACTGAGTCAGTTCCAACTCATATGGGGTTTCCAAGGAGCAGCTGGTGAGCTGCCGACCTTGCGGTTGAGTGCTTATTTCATAGTGCAACACCAGTGTATTTTTAAAAATCTGTGTAATTGCTTCACAGATGAATGGATATAATGACTTGTTGCACTTATAAAGGACTTCACACCCCAAACCAAGCCTACTATCTTGTTGATTCCTACTCAGCGGTCCTATAGGACAGCACAGAATTCTCCCACAGAGTTTATTAGAGAATTAAATAATGTTTAAGGTTATGGTGTTTTTGGAGCAGGCTTCCTTTCAGGAAGCAACTCAGTGCTTTAACCATTGTGCCACCAGGATTTCCTCATAGTCCCAGTAAAAGGATTCAAATATCACTGCCTCATAATCAATTCTATATATTAGTATACTTTTCCCTTTAAAGATCCTAGAGGCTATCTCCAATTCAAATTTTTTTCCAATTACACTTTATTTTTATTATAAATTATCAAAAAAAATTAATTCTGCAAGTTTGTTTAAGTACCCAAATATCTCGTTGTTTCAAGAATAAGAATAGACTTCTTTGAGCTCAGTTGTCTGAGAGGAGACCCCGTTCAAGCTTCAGGATTTAGCACTCAGTTCCTGGCTGCTTGTTGTTGTTATTGTTAAGTTCTGCTGATTTGGTTTCTACCCATAGGGACCCTGTGTAGGGTTTCGAAGGAGTGGCTGGGGAGCTTGAATGCCAATTTTATTGTTCAAACCAACTCTGCAGTCCAGCACATTAACCCACAGCTCCACACCAGGACTCCTGTGTTAGTAAATTATTTCAGCTGCCTTTCCCCAATAAAGAACTCTTTAAATCTAAAAATATATACATACCTACATACATAAAGTTTATCACATTGTAAATACATTTATGAATTGATAATTATGTATTTGTATCCTTTTGTTGTAAATTAATGAAATAAGTATCATAGAATGGCTTCTTCACATTAAACCAAGTAAGGTATAAAGACGGGTTCTGGTAAAGAAGTAGGTAAGTGCTTGGATGGTAACTAAAAGTTGGGCATTTCAAACACACCAGTCACTCTATGGGGGGGAAATGTGGCAATCTGACTGAGTCCATAGAGATTTACAATCCTGGAAACTCTAGGTACAGTTCTACTCAGTCCTGTATGATTGCTGTGAGTTGGTATCGAGTCTATATAGCAAACGGTTTTAAGGGTTAAAGCCAGTAAGTAAAAAAAAAAAAAAAATTAAATGGAAGTATCCTGATTCAACTACAGGCAAACTTACAGTATCACATGTAAGCTATAAATAAAATAACTTTTCGCTTCTTTATCACCATGATATATGGGGATACTATTTTCAAATGGAATAAATGAATAAGAGATCAGTATGAGAAGTTCAGGTTTATTATTTCTTGCTTGCATATCAATCTTTTTACCATCTTTGGATGGATCCTTCCTCACAGTTGTCAGTGTTCCTAAAGAAAAAACAAACAAAAAGAGAGATTTGAAATGAAGTTGGCTTATTCATTTATGTATGACCTGTTGTGAAGGACAAAAAGTACAAGAATGGGCTAACAATCATGGGGAAATTGGTGTATATGATATTTTTTCCAAATAAAGGATTAAATAATGTGAAAAGGAAGCACTAATATTTGTCAAAACAGAGCTACCTTTACCCAAGAGAGTTATTAAAGTCTAGATGCATTTTATATGCAAAACGACCTGTCAGGATTATGGAAAAAATTCTGACACCTGCCTCCTCCTCATCAGTGCCCTAGAAACAAAGGTGAAGAAATGGGTTTCTGAGCATGTGATTGCATTGCTTACTGGGTTTGTCTGAGCATACATATGCTCTTACATGGCATTTTCAGACTCATCTAAGTCATTGATTACAGGAAAAGTCAGTTGAAGACAGGAAAAAAAAAATAACCATAAATATATATGTACTGCTAAAAGAAAACCAACACAACACATTGTGATATATAAAAATACATTTTAGAAGTAGGTACTAATAAATAGGAGAACAATACTAGTAGCAATATCTTTAAAAAAGAAAGAGTGAAAGAAAAACACTCTTTTCAGAATAAGATTGATGATAAATACTTTATTTTGATGAAATATATTTTTATTATATATCTTCATAGCCTAGCATTTTTCACTTTACAATTAATATTCAACAAAAAATTTAAAGAAAATGTAAGTTATAAAATTAGAAAAAAAATCTATCACAGGAATTTTGACACAGGAATGTATTTTAGATGTACAGTCTTTGAGCCATTAAATAGCAGACTAGAAGACATTTTTAATCAGTGCATGGGGGAAAATGGTAACATATCTAGGTCAAGACAAATATTTAAAACCTGAAGCAAGATTATTTGGATAATTGCATGTATACTTATCCTGTGGAGTCCTGGTGTGGCGTTGTGGGTTAACGCGCCAGACTGCAAAGCCGTTTGAACTTCAAGGTTGGCAGTTCAAGCTCACCAGCTGCTCCTCGGAAACCCTATACAGGGTCGCTATGGGTCGGAACCGACTCGACGGCACTTCACAACAAGACTTGTAGCACCACCCCAGATGTCCTATGCTAAGGAAATATATTCTGTGGAAATTTTGTACCTTTTTTTTTGAAGAGTACATGAAAATTTTGCAAACAAAATCCACTAAATACTGATTATATTCTAAATGTTCATGAAACCCTATAGTAACACGAAAACTGGACAGTTAATTTAAACTAACTGGCAAACTCCAACATGCTAGGAAATATCCTTGCTTTGTAGTCATTGTAACTTTTTCAGAGTGACATTCCCTGTGTGTAAAATCGTATGCCTGAATTCTGACTTGAATGCTTTACTGCTATACCAAATGCTTCTCAAATCAAAACATCTTGTATTTGAGAGCTCTGTAAACAAACCTTGACCTGAATGCCTCCTCAGAATTCCTTAGATTTACCAGATAAACGTGAACTCTACTTAGTTTTCCCACAAAAACTCCCTAATTTTTTTTTTTATTTTTTAGCGAAAACAGTGAATACAGCATTATAATCTTTGAAACACACACAGGATTTGCATTAACTGTATCTGTCAGGGAAGAGTTATATTTGGGCTGAAAATAGTTTGGACACAGAAATTGGTTAAAGTCATTAAACATTGCATGGATTTTTTTTTTTTTATGTCCTTGGTGGTCTATTGTTGCTATGTGCTGTAGAGTCTGTTCTGACTCATAGGGACCCTGTATAGGAGTTTACAAGGACCAACTGGTAAGTTTGAACCACTGACTTTGCAGTTCAAACTGACCTTGAGATCCAGTGCCTATCCTATGGTGCCACACCAGGACTCCCTGCTGGTCAGTACTAGGTATTTATTTAATCATTACACTTTTTGAATCTAAGAAATGTAAGCTTTTTACACAAAACATTTACACTAGTGCAAGTTTAAGTGATGTCTGATCTGGTTAACAAGTATCTATTTTACAGATAGTTTATCATAGTAGTCTATCCTATAGGTGAATTGCCTTTCAGGAAGAAACACAGGAATCTAGGAAAAAAGAAGATAGTATATCAGGGTACATTTTGTATAGAGGTTCCTGGAAAAAAGATTAAAGACACTGTAATCCAATAATTAAAGGAATAAATAATATTTAAATGGTGATAGTATTGTGCCATGAAGTTGATTCAGATTCATAGTGATCCTGGAGTATAGGGTTTCCAAAGTTGTAAATTTTTACGGGTGCAGAAAGCCCCCTTTATCTGCAGAGAAGCAACTGGTGGATTTGAACTACACCACCAGAGAGCGTTAAAATCAAAATATAGACACAGAACTGCTTCAGAAAGATAAAAAGTAGACTAATTTTGTTGGCTAGCGAGGTGCCTCTGTAGTATAAGCACTGGGCTTGAAACCACAAGTTTGGAGGTTTGAGCCCACTAGCTGGAGAAAGATGAGACTTTCAGCATCCACAAATATTCATAGTCTCTGGAACTCTATACAGGGTCGCTATGACTTGGAATTGATTTGAAAGCACTTAACTACAAGGATAATTTTGCCTTTCAAATATATGAGGGGGCTTCAAAAAGTTTGTAGAAAAAATAGGAAAAGATAATGGATTTTTTCCCATGAACTTTTTGAAGCCCCCTTGTATACTCTTAGTAGATGTTAGATAAGTAAAGTGTGCATGTTAGATATTTGTCTAAATTCGTATACTCAATTAGTAGTATTAGGAAGTGCTATAATACTGTTGTTGTTTTTGTTGTTAAGTGCCTGCAAGTCAGTTCCTACTCATAGTGACTCTGTATAGGGTTTCCGAGGAGCCGCTAATGAATTTGAACTTGATCTTGCTGTTTAAACTGATCTTGTGGTGCAGTGCATTATCCCACAGTGCCACACCAGGACTCTGCTATAATACTGTTGGGTATTAATGAGTTACTGGGTAATATTGTACTAAGATATTTGAAAACATCATTTCATTTTATCTTAAAATAAACCTTAATAATAAGAAATGTAAACTCATTGTGAGAATAAGTTATTATGAGCACCTTAATTTTTAGACCTGTTGTACCACTGGCTAGTCCAGTTGAGAGTCATAAATTGAGCAGAAAGTCTTAATTGTTCAGGGACTCAGTGTTAGGACTAAACACTCATGAGGGATTTTGCTAGATCATTCAACTCTTTAAAACTGTGACCTAAGACAGATAGGAACCATGATCCCTAGGGATAAGAGGCTAATGCATTAAACTTGTATACCATCTTGCTTTTGGTATTTACCATGCCCTTGCTTTTCTTTTTACCTAATAAAATTCAAGGCAATAAGAAGTTTTTAAAAACACAAACATTGCTGAAAGCTTAATCTAATTAAACAGAGACTAAAATTTATGATTTGGTTGTTAATTAGACTTAAAGAACAAAGCTAATGCTGTTCCATTTAGTGAGAAAGGCCTCTCAGGACCAGAGAACTGACCAATATTGGTTCTCCTGCTGGGAAAACACTATGCATAAACAAGTCCCCAGGGCTTCATTACCCAGCCTTTTAGACAAACACGAAATGCATCTTAGTTTATTTGAAAATCCTTACAATGATGCTTTATTGTATATCTATAAATTTTTCCACATTGACATGCAAAGGACTTGTAAAAGTATACTGGCAAGAATGATAAACATTATATATAGCACTATTCCTTTAAATGTAAGACGTTTTTAACAATAACATAGCATGGTTACAAAATGGATATGGCTCTATTTGCAGTATGAGTGGTGATAGTTAAACAGGGTGGTAAACTATGTATCAAAAAAGTGAGCAACTTAACATTATGTAGTAAATGTGGAGTGTGCAATTTTGGAGGTATATAAGAGAAAATGTATCATTTGAGTGTTCCATTTTATTTACTATTAAAAAATAGAGTTCAATTTTTTTTTTTAATGTTAATACATTCTACTATGCTGTACATTTAAAAAATGTGTTGTGTTCTTTTAACATTAAAATGTTTTTATATACTGGTTGGTGGTGCTTATGTGCAGGGAGTCGGTTCTGACTCATAGCGACCCTATACAGGGTTTCCAAGCTGTAAATCTTTATGTGAGCAGAAAGCTTCATCTTTCTCCTGTGGAACGGCTGGTAGTTTCGAACTGCTGATCTTAAGGTCCGCAACCCGATTCGTAACCACTACACTACCAGAGCTCCTGGTTTATATACTAATCATGCTTTTTTTTCATATATTTTAAAGAATTTCTGCAATCCATAAAGCTAGTTGGTTCATTCTGTGAACATTTCTCTACTTTCCTAGGTTTTAAATATGTTTCTTGGAACCAATTTTCTTAGAATAACTATAACTTTAAATTTCAACTACAGTTATTCAGGTCTGGTAATCAATGGAAGCAGTCTTGGTGTGGTGCTGTAGAATAAGCATTCAACCACAAGGTCATTTAAACTCCCTTCTTATCACTGACCCTCAAAGTTGGCGGTTCTAACTCACCAGCTGCTCCTTGGAAATGCTATAAGGGATTATAGGTCAGAACTGACTCCACTGCACCTAACAGCAATCAAGGGAATATTAGACTTTCAAGTTTATCTGCCAATTAAGTTCAATCATTGCTTACATTGTCTTGTCTCATACTTTTTCTATTGACTATATAAATAACAAAGGTATAGTCTAAACTCAGTTTCTGCTATAAATGAAGAAATCTTTTTTTCTTCCTTCTGTATGAAAGAGCACATTTTCACTGTGACATTTACTCTGGTTTATATTATTTTAAAATGTTGATAGAAGCACCTAGTTTGTGAGCCACATGACAACATTCAATGATAAACATCCTTTGAATATAGAACCATGCCATGTGGTAGTTTAAGTTAATTGTTTTCAGTGTGGTAGGATAATCAAATAGAGAAGTAAGAGTTGGTTCTCAAAGCAACATTGATGATGCTACTTACTCCTTGGTTTCAGAGAAGATGTCAAAAAAATCCCAGGGCAGAGTCCTGTCTAGTTTTGTAAGAAAAGAACACAAAAAGGATTCATCTGGGCATGAAGGCTTAACAAGAGGGCCTTTGAAATTTGCATGTATTTAAGTGAACCCAGCTATTTTATAGGCAAATATCCTTCATTTTTGCTAATAGGGCCATGACCTTATGATGGCAGAAGGTCATGACCTAATAATCAAAGGAAAATAAAATTATATCATCACCCTGTGCTAGACGTTGGCATGGTGATACTTAGTTTTGAATGAATTCTCATTTTAACCAGTGCAAAACTTTACACAATTCTTCAAGCTTATAAAGTTATTTGTTGTTGTTTTTAAGTGCCATCGAGTTGGTTTAGAATAGAAAAAATGCAAATATAAGGTGAAGTATAATTTTTCTTTTCTTATTTCTTAAAGTATGACTTTACTAGGAATTATTTGTTTGACCAATATGCACCGTTGCTTTAATGCAGAAATTAGGACTCTAACAAATCAGATATTAGATTCTTTTTATATCATTTTTCTGTCCTCAAACAGCTGTCAAATTCAAAGGCAAATATAACCAAAACCAAAGACTAACTTATGTCATGTGAGATGAGATCTATGACAAACACCAATGGGCATTGAATACTAATTCCAAAAGTTTGTTTTATAACGTCAAGCTTCAACTCAGAAAATATTCCTAAATGTTATTGCTATTTCTTATAGTTATATTGATCAATGGAATCTAAATCCAGTAAATCAATATACAGACTTCCTCCAAAATCTCTTGGGTACTCTTCGTTTAAACTCCCTTCTTATCACTGACCCCATGCACTGCTAATATCTGATTGTCCTATGATCCTGAACTGCTGCTTTTTGTGTAAGTTCTCTTGTCCCAAACTTAACATGATTATTAAATACCTTTAGAACTCATTTCTAAGGTAAATCTCTCTTTAATATTCTCTAATGATTACAAAGTCATGCTCCTTTGTACCATAAACTCTTCTGTTTGGATGTAATCATTTTACATATAGTCAGTCCCAGGTTACTAGTGACCTGCTTATGAACATCTCATACTTACCCTTTAATGTTATGTAACTCTGCCCTAACTTTACAATGATTGAACCAACCCCTGCTCGAAACAAATTCTTTATCAAACTCACTTTCATTTGCTGCAGGTGCAGATTTTAAATCATTGAAAAGTCTTCATAGTAAAATAAGGCTAAATAGTAACTGTGGACACTTGTTTTGACATACCTACAAATTCGTAAAGGCATAGTTAGAAGTGGATCTTATTCATAATCCAGGGATTTCTTTCACTGACTACAGCAAACTAAATTAATCCATTTAACACAAGTATTTACTGAGAATTCATTATTGACCAATCTTCTATGTTCACTGAGAAAATCAGGTTCATACATCATTTTGTAATTTGAAAAAAGAAATCCCACATTTTCTGAAATCAACATTGTTGTTGTTAAGTACTGTGGAGTTGGTTCTGACTCATAGTGACCCTGTACAGGGTTCCCAAGGCTATAAATCTTTACGTGAGCAGAAAGCCTCATCTTTCTCCCACAGAACGGCTGATAGTTTCAAACTGCTGACCTTGAGGTTAGCAGCCTGATTTGTAACCACTATGCTACCAGACCTCAAGTCAACATTAGATTAACTATAATTATTAACTTATGCTATCATTGAGTTGTTGTGTTCTTTAACACTTCCCATAAAATGGCAACTTGTTGAACCTCGTGCTAAAGCAGAAAAATATTTTTCATGGTAATTGTTATAATTTCTCAGAAATTGAACATCAGCTGGCTTTTGGAAAAGTAGTATTAAAAAAAAATAGCTTCATGGTATTAAGATTTTCCAGATGAGAAATACCATTAAAATTAAAATATATTTTCTATTGCATACCATTTATCATTCTTCCTTCCCCAAATTTCTACCTATGTGGACAATATGTTGTTTTTTCCTTTCAGTGTCAAAGTACCCTTTAAATATATTTGTTTGTTTGTTTGTTTGTTTTTCCCCTTGACATTCAAATAGACAGGATACTAATTGGCATTTCCTTTTCTCCAGTTAACATTTGTCAGTTGAGCAATTTGTCACTTCCATGTTTTGCCTTTAAATTATTTACAAAACAGAGAACACTTATTTTATTTTTCAAATGTTCATCACTTTAATTTAGTGAGACAGAGAAGTACAAGAAGGTGACATATAAAATGTGAAGTAAGTACTTAGCATATAGGAAGAAGTATGCCTTTAAGTCCAATTGTGTTAAAAAAAAAAGTTCATCAGAAAAAATTAATTTTAAGCTGTTAAGCAAAAATGAATGTAAAAAAAACATATGTACAAAGGACGATTTTGTAAGTTACTGCCAGACCATATTTTTGTATCTCTCTAGTAAAAATAAATGTACCGATGACCAATTTAATATTACAAAAATAAAAAGAACACCAGCCTAACACTAGAGTTACAAATCAAATAAAGGGAAGAGAAGCTGAAACATAAAGAAAATTTTATAAATTATATCTACTTTATTTTGAGAATAAATCAAATATTTAAAATTCATAGAAATATTTTTGTTAATAGCAATTTGCCATGTTTCTAAATTAATCAAAAACTCTAGGTTTGTTTTATAGGAAAATGTTAGTTTGAATCTAAATTACTTTAGACTAGGTACAGTTTTTAGTAATTGCATATATTTGTCTATAGGGTCACTGAGTTGGAATTGACCCCACAATGATTTTTCTTTTTTTACTTGCAAAATTATATTTCAAAAAAGAAGCATATTGTTATAGAAGTACTAAAATATATAGAACCTAAATCTGTCATGTTAACTATCGTCCATGTTTCTCTCCCCATCTACCAGGCCTCATTAAATTAATCTGAAAAGAACACTATCTCTTTAAGGTCTGGACAAGAAAGTATTGTGCTGATGAGCCAGGGGCAGGCCAACAATTGGCAGACCATTGGGTGATAAATGTCCAAGGACCTCCAGACTGACGACACATTTTTCATCATTAATCCAGCCCATTGTAACCAGGGCCACTCACATTGATTCGAACTAGGGGGCATCATCTGCTTTTAAGAGGGTGATGACTCGCTAAAAATGAAGGCCTGAAAGTAATCAAATATATTTAGAGCCTTCTCTGGCAACTTGCTGGGAGAGCAGCAGTAGTGAGCTAATAGGGCTGCAATAGACAGGTAGCAAGCCCCTTTCAGGAAATGCTCTGTTAGTATGGGAATGTGAAAAACCCACTGAAAAGCTGGTTGTGTATTAATAGCTATTACAAGGTGTAGTATGACTGTTTGTTTAGATTAATTTAATACTGTCAGTAATCAAATGTTTCATCAAGAACATAATTTGGAAATAGTATGTTAGATCTGTAAAATCTAAAAACTCTGTTACAAAGGTCATAATTTAACACTTTAAAAAAATACACTTTGGGTTTGCTAAATATTTTGTGTGTTTTTCTCCATTTGTTAAAGACTGAGAAGGATGCCAGATAATGATTTTACTGGAAAAAAAAAAAATTCCCCTTGCAGAATTCAATTTAGTCAAATTTGACTCTCTTACAGAGAGCACAGTAGTTAAGTGCTCTGATGAAAAATGAAAGACTGGCAGTTCAAACCTACCAATTAATTGCTTTAGAGGAGAACGATGAGGCAGTCTTCTTCCATAAAGATTTACAGTCTCACCTCTCTTCTATAATATTGTTATGAGTCGGTATGGGGAAGACAGCAACAAGTATATATAAAATAATACTTTTATCATTTTACTTAATAAATTGAGGTATTAATGAATTATGAACTGAACTGCTAACCACAAGTTTAACACTTCAAATTTATCAGATGCTCTCCAGGAACAAGGTGATGTTTTCTACTCTTGTAAAGATTTACAGCCTCAGAAACCATATACAGTCACTATGAGTCCAAACAAACTCACTAGTGTACAAACCAGTACCACTACCAATAAATTTAAAGTGTATTTTTTCAGACTATACCCACATGCATTTTGGTAGTTCAAGGGTGTTGTTGTTAAGTGCTATTGAGTCGATTCTGATCCATAGCGACCCTGTATATGGTTTCCAAGCCTATAAATCTTTACTGTGGGAGCAGAAAGCGTCATCTTTCTCCCGTGAAACAGCTGGTAGTTTCAAACTGCTGGCTTTGAGGTTCGCAGCCTGATTCATAACCACTAAGCTACCAGAGCTCATTAGGTCAAGGGTATGTCTGCATAGATATGTGTGTGTGTATGGTGATATATGTTAATGTGCTGGATTGCAAAGCCAGTTTTAACTGTAAGGTCAGTGGTTCAAGCTCACCAGCCGTTGTGCAGAAACCCTATACAGGACTGCTATGCGTCAGAACTGATTTGATGACACTTAACAATAACAACATGTATTCATTTTAGGAGCCCTGATGGCATAGTGGGTTAAGTGTTGAACTGCTAATTGCAAGGTCAGCAGTTCGAATCCACCAGCCTCTCCGAGGAAGAAAGATGACGCTTTCTGCTCCGTAATTATTGACAACCTTGGAAACTGTGTACAGGGTCACTGTGAGTTGAAACAGACTTGACGGCACACGACAACACTAACATATTCATTTAAGTAAATATTTTATTATTTTAACTTATTTTATTTTTAATGAAATAAAAATGATTCTCTAGTTACCATTACAGTGGTAACTAGAGAATCAAATGTAATGGTTAAACAAACCTATGTACTTCAGCAAACACAGGAACATTTGTGTTTGCTGAAGAACATTGCAATTGACACCTGATTAAGTAGAAAATGAATTTAAATGCTTGTTGTTGTTGTTGTTGTTGTCAGGTGCCATCGAGTCGGAACCGACTCATAGCGACCCCATGCACAGCAGAACAAAACAATGTCTGATCCTGGGCCAACATCACTACCGTTGCCACACTTGAGTCCATCAATGATGCCACCTGGCCAAACCATCTCGTTAAGGGTCTTCCTCTTTTTCTCTGACCCTCCACTCTACCCAGCATGACATCCTTCTCCAGCGACTGCTTCTTTTGGACAATATGTCCAAAGTATGAGAGACGAAACCTAGCCATCCTGGCCTCCAAGGAGTATTCTGGCTGCACTTCTTCCAAAACAGATCTATTGGTTCTTTTGGCAGTCCATGGCACTTTCAGTATTCTTCTCCAACACCACAACTCAAAGGCATCAATTCTTCTATGATCTTCCTTATTCACTGTCCAGCTTTTGCATCCATATGAGGCTATTGAAAACACCATGGCCTGGGTCAGGTGCACCTCAGTCCTCAAGCTGACATCTCTGCTCTTCAATACTTTAAAAAGTTCCTGTGCAGCAGATTTGCCCAATGCAATACGTCATCTGATCTCTTGACTGCTGCTTCTGCGAGTGTTGATAGTTGATCCAAGAAGAATGAAGTCCTTGACAACTTCAATCTTTTCTCCATTGATAAGAATGTTGTTTATCGGTTCAGGGATGAGGATTTTTGTTTTCTTGACATTGAGATGTAATCCATATCGAAGACTGTGCTCTTTGATCTTGATCAGTAAATGTTTCAAGTCCTCTTCACTTTCAGCAAGCAAATGCTTAGCTATATTAATTGGAAGTATATATATATTTTACTCCTAAACTATATCTAACATCTGCATATAATTTTTTTTAAAGAAATGGCATAATTAGGGAATTAGATTTTCATTTAATTAGGCTGAAATTAAAAAGAAATGGGAACTAGTGAAAATCCTTGTGATTAGAGGAGGAACAGAAAGTAAAATACAAAACAAAATGAGGAAAGTAAAATCTACAATTTTTCTAATAGTTACACTTGTTATACATGGGGCCACTAGCCAGCTCCTCCTAAATTCTTTGGTAGTATCATGAAACAATATTTTATGTTATCGTATAAAAAATATTTCTGCTGGAGATGATTATTCACACATGATTTCTCTGGAGAAAGCTCATAGATCCCTTTTGAAGTTCCAATGCTGAAATTTCACAACTTTCACATTTGCAAGTTTTAATGTGGACTGCATATAATAGCCATTAACTTCCTGTAAACACTACAGGATTTATATGGACAACTTTCTCAATGAGCAACAGATGACATTGCTTTAATTCTCAATACCTTGTACTGCACCTTGGAAACCTTATACAGGATCGCTATGAGTCAGAACCAACTCGACAGCACTTAACAACAACAGCCTTGTATTGAGCATGCAATCTGAGTTCATTTTAACTCAGTCTATGTGAATGGTTTAAAATTAACAAAGGTGTGCGACAAGGTTGTATTCTTTAACCATACTTATTCAACCTGTATGCTGAGCCAAAAATCCGAGAAGCTGGGTTCTATGAAGAAAAACATGGCATCAGGATTGGAGGAAGACTCATTACAACCTGCGATATGCAGATGATACAACCTTGCTTACTGAAAGTGGAGAGGACTTAAAACATTTACTGATGAAGATCAAAGAGCATAGCCTTCGGTATGGATTACATCTCAACGTAAAGAAAACAAAAATCCTCACCACTGGACCAATAAACAACATTCTTATCAATGGAGAAAAGACTGAAGTTGTCAAAGACTTCATTCTTCTTGGATCAAGTATCAACACTCATGGAAATAGCAGTCAAGAAATCAAACGACGTATTGCATTAAGCAAATCTGCTGCACAAGTCCTTTTTAAAGTGTTGAAGAGCAAAGATATCAGCTTGAGGAGTAAGGTTTGCCTGACCCAAGCCATTGTATATTCAATAACCTCATATGCATGCAAAAGCTAGACAATGAATAAAGACGATTGTAGAAGAATCAATGCTTTGAGTTATGGTGTTGGAGGAGAATATTGAAAGTGCCATGGTCTACTAAAAGAACCAATGGATCCGTTTTAGAAAAAGTGCAGCCAGAGTGCTCCTTGGAGGCCAAGATGGCCAAACTTTGTCTCTCATACTTCTGACATATTGTCTGGAGGGACAAGTCACTGGAGAAGGACATCATGTTTGGTAAGGTGGAGGGTCAGAGAAAAAGAGGAAGATCCCCAACAAGATGGTTTGGCCAAGTGGCAGCATTGATGGACTCAAGCATGACAACAATAGTGAGGTTGGACCAGTATCGGGCTGTACCTCTATGAATCGGTACTGACTCGATGGCACCCAACAACAACAACAATGTGACAATAAGAGGCACTCTGAGGCGCCTTGGAAGAAAGGCTTGTGCTTTACTGTCAAAAAAAAACTCTGCCACTGAAAACTACACAGAGAAAAATTCTACTGTGGTACATGTGGAGTCTCCATGAATTAGAAAGGACTTGAAAGCAACTGGTTTGGTAGGCAGTGAAGTCAAGTGTGTATAGTCCGAAGACGTCTGCCTCTGGGAGTTGCTATTAATTCTACAGAGCTTTGTGTTTATGCCTTTAGAAAGAAAATTGTTTCAAAACAATACCCAAATCTAAAAAATAAATAAATAAAGTGTCTTCCTGTCACAGGCAGAATACTGGTCCCCAAAGATGGACATTTGCTGGTCTTCAAAACTATGAGTGTGTTAGCATATGAGTGCATGACAAAGAAGTTTGTAGATGTGATTGCTTACGGAGCTTAATGTGGGGTGAGGATAGGGATCATTCAGGTGGGATCAACTTAATCATATTAGTCCTTACTAGTGAAAAATCTTTCTTAATATACTAGAGTCATGTAAGAGGATCAGAGAGATGCAGCTTTAAAGATGGAGAAATTGGACCACAAGCCAAGGAATGAGGGTGACTTCAAAAAGCTGGAAAAAGCAAGGAAGCAAAAATTTCACTGCAGCTTCTTGAAAGAAGTGCAGCCCTGCAGATAGATACCTTGATTTCAACCCATTGAGACTCAAATCAGACTTCTGATCCCCAGAATTGTAAGATAATACATTTGTGTTGTTTCAACACAATAAGTATGGGTGATGCTGTAGGATCAGCATTGGACTGAGAATCACAAGGTCAGCAGTTCATACCCACCATCTGCATCTAGAAAATTCTATACAGGCGTCACTATGAGTTGGAACCAACTTGACGGCACTTAACAACAACAGATTATTAGGACGGAGTCCCTGGATGGTGCAAATAGTTAAGCACTGTACTAGTAGCTGAGAGATTGACAGCTCAACCACACCCAGAGGCTGTTCAGAAGACAGGTCTTGTGATCTGTTTCTTAAAGGTCACAATATTGAAAACCCGGTGGAGCAGTTCTGTTCTACATTTGTCAGATTGCCATGGTTAGGAATTGATTTGAGGCAAACAATAAATTCATTATGGAAACAATGAAAAATTATAAACTTCACATTTAACATAAAATCTGAACTTTGTGGTGATTTTTGAGGTCTCCATGATGAGAGACCTGATTTCTTCACAGATTTTATCTCCACCAGGTTACCCCTCAACCACCGCTCTGCAGTCTTTCTTGCTCTTCCTGGAGCATGTCAGAAACTTCCTGATTCATGCCTCTTATGCTCTGGATTTCTTCTGCCCAGAATCCCTTGCCCCAGGTATCTTTGCTTAAAATCACCTCCTCCAAGAGGCCTGCCCTGGCTATATGTGCACTAATGAATTTCTGTTTTAAGTGCCATTAAGTCAGTTAGACATATAGCAGCCTCTATAAGTTTTCCAAGGAGTAGCTGGTGAGTTTGAACTCCCAACCTTCCAAATTGCAGTTAGTGCTTATCCTACAGCGCAACACCAGGACTCCACTAATGAATTACCTTACCAAGTGTCCTAGTGTGACACTGGACTGCTAACTGCAAGGTCAGAGTTTCTAACCTACCATCCGCTACTCAGAAACTCTATATAGGGTTTCTGTACATGAGAACCCATTCTAGGACACTAAGCAGGAACACCTAATATTAAATTGGCATTTTGCCTTTGGTTATTGACTGGAATCCTGGTGTGGCACCATGGCCTAATGCATCAGACTGCAAAGTCACTTGAACTTCAAAGGTTGGTGGTTCAAGCTCACCAGCTGCTCCTTGGAAACCCTATAAAAGGTTGCTATGGGTTGGAATCAACTTGACAGCACTTAACAACAACAACAACTGATTGATAAGCCTTGGAATGTCCTAGATAATTGAAGTATCTATATTATCTAAAACCAATAGGCAGCACTTGAAAATGTGTGCACATGAGTTGGGGCTGTCCTGCAGGTAATTTCAGGAAGAGTGGTTAGTGGTGGTGGTCATTATGTGGTGTCTAGTTGGTTCCTGGAGTCCTGCTGTGGCACTGTGGGTTAATGCGCTGGATTGCAAAGCTGATTTGAACAAAGTTGGTAGTTCAAACTCAGAGACACTCCTCAGAAACTCTATACAGGGTCGCTAGGGGTCAGAACCGACTCAATGGAACTTAACAACAATATCAATAAGTCAGTTCCTACTCAATAATGTACACTGTTTCTGAGGATGCAAATGTTTACAAGAGCAGAAACCTTATCATTCTCCACCAGAGTGACTGATAGATTTAAACTGCTGACTTGCAGACAGAAGTCTAACTCATAACCCATGTGTTGTTGTTGTTGTTGTTGTTGTTGTTAAGAGCCTTGCAGTTGGTTCTCACTCATAGTGACCCTGCATTGGGTTAAAAAGGAGAAGCTGGTGAGCTTGAACTACTGACATTGTAATTTCAACAGACCTTGTGGTCCTATGCTTTATCCAACAGTGCCACACCAGGACTCTACCAGAATCTCAGGAACGGAGTGGGGCATAATTTAGTCAATAATGCATATTCAATAACTCGGTCCATAATGACTGATTCTGGAGAGTCAGAGCATTCTCTTTTGGTTCATTTAAACTTTCAGAAGATCTTAACGTTAATGCACCTAATATCCTGCCACTGGTCTTAGTGCTTGCAATTCAATAGTACACAAGGCAAATAGTGCCTGTTGGGGAAGACACTAACCAAGAAGTATACATAGTCATGAGAATAATAGGTTAGGATAAGTGCTGGGAAGAAATTAACAGCATATTATGATAGAACATAGACAGTGAGTGTTCAGTGGTAGAACCCTTCGCCTTTCAGGTGGGAGACCTGGGTTTAATTTCCTGTTAAGGCAACTCACTTGCAGTCACCTGTCTGTCAGTAGAGCCCTGCTGTAGTGCTATAAGATAAGCACTGCACTGCTAACCACAAGGTGTTGTTGTTGTTAAGTACCATCAAGTTGATTCTGACCCGTAACGACCCTTTATAAGGCTTACAAGTTCAAAGGACTTTGCAGTCTAATGCATTAGCCATAGCGCCACACCGGGATTTGGGTAGGCAGTTCAAATCCACAAGCTATTCCTTAGAATGCCTATGAGTTTGCTATTAGTCAGAATGGATCCTATGGCACACAACAACAACAACACATCTGTCAGTGGAGACTTTAGTGTAGTGTTAGTGGGATGCTGAGTTGGTTTCAGCAGACCTTCCAGACTAAGAAAGACTAAAAAGAAAGGCATAGTGATTTGCTTCAGAAAATCAGCCAATGAAAACCCTATGGTTTACAACAAGACCTGTCTGTTGCATTCTCTTATGCATGGGACTGCCATGAGTAAGAGGCTGACTTGTCAGCATCTAACAACAATGGAAAATAGTCTTGTTGAGGTGGCCAGCACTGAGGAGGGAACATTTAAACTGGGACATGAGGATAAAAAGGAATGGTTCTCATAAAATCAGAGAAAACAGTACTAGGGAATGGTCTTTCTACAAAGACTTCAAATTGAAAATTGAGTTAGCATATTTAAGGGACTGAAACAGGATGCTGTGAATTTTGTTAAGTGCCGTCCAGTCAGCACTGACCCATAGCAACCTTTTATGGGGTTTCTGAAGAGCAACTGGTGAGCTTGAACCGCTTATGGTTCAAAGGTACTTTGCAGTCCAGTGCATTAACTCACAGTACCACATCAGGACTCCATGTAACTGGAAAGTAGTAAATAAAGGGCTAGAGTTATCCAATGAGAGGATGGGAAATTTACCAGCAGCCCTACTACATAGGTTTTGAGGACAAGGTAAATCATACCCATGACTTCTTCCTCTCTTTCTGCTTAATTTCTTTCATTAGCTCCCAGAATGTTTCTTAACAAAACGTTTGAATTCAACAAGCCCATTATAAAACTAAACTCTATGTTAGGAGCCTTGGTGTTGCTGCAAGTTAATTGTGGAACTGTGAACTACATGATCAATATTTCAAACTTACAAGCTGTTCTATGAGAGAAAGATGAGGCTGTCTGGTTCCCTAAAGATTTATAGTTTTGGAAACCCTATTTGGGGTCACTATGAGTTGGAATCCACTAAACAGTAATGGGTTTGGTTTGTTAGGTACTAGAAATTTAATGAAAAACCTTAAATGGTCCCTCCTCTCAAAGAACCCAGACATAAAGGAGACAGATGTGTAAACAGATCATTACAATACGGTGTGATACATATAAATGGCATAATGATCAATAGTAATGATTCCCAGAAGGATAATATTTGGTGATAGATAAAGTGAAGCCATTAGCTCCTATCATGAAAGAATCTTGAAAGGCATCCATCCTGGAGTTTCATCTTCTGTGGTGGTACCTACTTTTTGACTTTTCTTTAATGTAGTACTTCTCACTTGTTTTATTAGGATTGCTGTGGTCTTTTTATCTAATGGGACTTGAATTATAAGGGGTTTTCCTATTTGTCTTTGAGAACCAGATTAAAAATATTAAAGATCACTAGTTTGAAAACCAAAGAAGTCAAATGAGTTTGCTAATGAAATGACTATGCATATGCATAGTCAATGGTCTCTAAATGGTGGTGTCCAGGGAATAGATATGGGGTATTAATTAAAAAGTCACCAAGTTTAACCTGGGTGTTTTCATTACCAGTTAAAAGTCAGTGAATCTTTACTCAAAATAGTTTATCTCTTGCTTTTTAGCTGATTTCCCAATGCCTAATGGGCAATCAGTGGTTCAAACTATTCTACTTCTGATGGTCTTAGTCACTTTAAACATCACATAAAAATAATATACTCTTTAAGATTTATGAACTGACATGAAAATATCCTTATTACATATTGTTGAATACAATAAGTGAAAAAAAGAACATGATCTCTTTTACACAAGACACTTCTATGCAAAGGAGATTGAATTTAGAAAGTGTTGCGATGGCTTTTTCTCAAAACAATAAAATTTAAACTTTAACACTTAATTGTGCTCATAAGAGATCTGTACATGTACCAAGAGGTAGTTGTTGGAACAGAACATGGGAACACTGAATGGTTTAAAATTAAGAAAGGTGTGCGACAATGTTGTATTCTTTCATTACATTTATTCAACCTGTATGCTGAGCAAATAATCCAAGAAGCTGGGTTATATAAAGAAAAACATGACATCAGGATTGGAGGAAGACTCATTAACAACCTGCGATATGCAGATGATACATCCTTGCTTGCAGAAAGTGAAGAGGACTTAAAATATTTACTGATGAAGATCAAAGAGCACAGACTTTGGTATGGATTACATCTCAATGTAAAGAAAACAAAAATCCTTACCACTGGACCAATAAACAACATTCTTATCAATGGAGAAAGGAGAAAAGATTAAAGTTGTCAAGGACTTCATTCTTCTTGGATCAACTATCAACACTCCTGGAAGCAATAGTCAAGAAATCAAATGACATCTTGCATTAGGCAAATCTGCTACACAAGACATTTTTAAAGTGTTGAAGACCAAAGATATCAGCTTGAGGACAAAGGTGCGCCTTACCCAAGCCATCATATTTTCAATAACCTCATATGCGTGCGAAAGCTGGACAGTGAGTAAGGAAGACCAGAGAAGAATTGATGCTTTTGAGTTATGGTGTTGCAGGAGAATATTGAAACTACCATGGGCTGCCAAAAGAACCAATAGATCCATTTTGGAAGAAGTGCAGCCACAGTGCTCCTTGGAGGCTAAGATGGCCAAACTTCGTTTCTCATACTTCTGACATATGAGAGGAGGGACCAGTCGCTGGAGAAGGATATCACGTTTGACAAGGTGGAGGGTCAGAGAAAAAGAGGAAGACCTCCAGCGATATGGATTGGCTAAGTGGCAGCATCAGTGGGCCTAAGCGTGGCAACAATAGTGAGGTTGGCCCAGGATCAGGCAGTGTTTTGTTCTGCTGTGCATAAAGTCGCTATGGGTCGGTACCGATTCGATGGCACCTAACAACAACAACAACAGTCATTCAATATATGCCAATAATGAGTGTGCGTTTAGCCTATATAATTTATTATATACACAATTTAATCACTATAAGCTTTGTTGTTGTTAAGTGCTGTCTAGTCAATTCTGACCCATAGCACCCTGCATAGGGTTTCTGAGGAGTGGCTGGTGAGCCTGAGCCACCAACCATGTGATTCAAACTGACTTTTCAGTCTAGTGCATTAACCCACAGTGCGACAAATATATGAAATTGTTGTTGTTGTTGTTAAGTACTGTCAAATCTGTTCCGACTCATAATAGCAATTCTGTATAGGGTTTAAAGGGATCAGCTGGTGATATTGAACTGCATACCTTGTAGTTCAAACAGACCTTGAGGTCAAGTACTTATCCTGTGGCGCCACACCAAGACTCCTCAAGAGTATGAAATTAGAAACATTTAAAATATTCAAAACATGATAACTGGGTAGCTGTCTTTGGTATTGCATGTCAATTTCAGAGCCACAAAGAACAACATAATAGAAGTAACTTTAAAAAGACAGTCACACCAAGAGTGTTCTTAAAGTAATTAGTATCTGAAAAACATCCAATTTATAAAAAGGTGAATGATATATTTAATGCCGGTGATAGGAGGGAGGGCAGATATGCTTTAAGCACATTGTCACTGAATAACATACCAACTGTCAAACAAGGGACACCCAGGACACTCCTTCATCAAGGCCTTCCATTCCAGGTTCCAAGAATCACAGTTTTTCTTTATGCTAATGAGTGTATATAATTTGAATGCAATAATTAAATAAATTGCCTTGTTTTGGTTTGTTTTGTTTTTTCTTCTCTTGTTCTTCCTAGTTATCATTTTATCAAACATCTACTAGGTGCCTGTCAATATCTGCTACATCACAATTATTTTTTATGACAGCCTTGAAAAGTAGAGAATATTATCCTCATGATGTAAAGTGTGGAAAACCATGCTACAGAATTTTATGTAACTTGCTCAAGGTGTCATAGCCCGCAAAATGGAACAATCTGAAAATGAGCCACATCTTTCTGATTTCTATCCTCTGTCACAAGCTCTACATTCTCTTTCTATGTTCTGCTAGGAAGTACATCCAAATGTCACCATTTAGGAGTTTCAAATATGTTTTATGAGTATAATAATGTAAGGGACTAACTCTTCCCAAAATCAGCAAACTCCATAGTAGTCATCTGTGTGTAACTTAGAATTTGGGAACTTGAACATGTGATGACATTTGCATTTTAATTTTTCTTATAAATTTTGTTTACTGTTTTGTTCTTTGTGACTCTGAAATAAATTTAATAACAAGGCCTATGAATTCTGAATCGACCAAGACATACATAAAAGTATTTTGGAAACTCAATTTAGGATATAATTCCAATTTTTTTTTCATCCTCAAATCCTGCCTAAAATTAATTTAGTTTACTTTGTTTTACCAAGGAGCTCTGGTAACATAGTGGTTACGAATTGGTCTATGAACTTTTAGGTCAGCTGTTCGAAACTACCAGTTGTTCGGTAGGAGAGAGATGAGGCTTTCTGCTCCCGTAAAGGTTTAAAGCCTTGGAAACCCTGTACAGGGTTGCTATGAGTTGGTTCCGACTCCACCTCCCATAACCACCACCACCTTGTTTTACCAGTATGTGGCATCCAAATATGTAGTTCTGCATGTCTTCACATGTGTATGTTGTTGTTGTTAGGTGCTGTTGAGTCGGTTCTGACCCATAGCAACCCTGTATAGGGTTTCCAGAGTGTGACTGGTGAGCTCAAACTGCCAACCTTGCAGTTCAAGCTGACCTTCAATCCAGCGTATTAAACACAACGCCGTATATTGATGAAATCATGAACATCCACTGTATTCCTGGCATACATTTTACATAGTAGCTGGGTCTTGGTTTTGAATCAGCTATGATTTTCAGCGGAAAAAAAAAAGACCAATATAATAAAATATACAGTTAACAAATCATGAGGTGTATCTGCCAACAACCAAATTCTTTAAACACTATCTTTAGATTCTGCCTTGGTCATCAAGGATAAATTATATTATGTGTGGCCTAATGGGTTTTACTAATTTAAAAGTTATACATCTTGATTACTCAGAATTTCCTAGGATTAAAACAGATTACATATACAAACTATTTTAATCTAATTGAGGATTATGTATGATTTCAATTTAATTTGCATTTTAATTAAAATATCTGTTTTAATATATGCATACATAGTTGTACACACACATGGAAGTCAAAGAAAAAATCTAGAATAATATCAGGATCAAAGGAACCAGCTCATTGTAAAATTACTGCTCACTGGAGTTTTTCTTTGAAATTTGACAATAAATTGCAAACTGGACTAGCAATATTTTCTGTTGTTATTGCTAGGTGCTAACAAGTCGATTCTGACTAATAGCAACCTTATCCACAACAGAACAGAACACTGCCAGGTCCTGCACCATCCCTACAATCATTGTTAAACTTGAGCCCATTGCTGCTGCCACTGTGCTAATCCAACTCTCTGGATTTTTCCTCTTTTCACTGGCCTTCCACTTTACCAAGCATGAGGCCCTTCCCCAGGGACTGATCCCTTCTAAAAATATGTCCAAAGAATAAGAGATGAAGTCTCGCCATCCTTGCTTCGAAGGAGCATTCTGGTTGTACTTCTTTCAACACAGATTTGTTTGTTCTTCTAGCAAGTCCATGGTACTTTTAACACAATAGCACAAATGCATCAATTCTTCTAAAGTCTTCCTTACTGACCAACTTTCACACTCATATGAAGCTATTGAATATACCACGGCTTGGGTCAAGTGCACTGTAGTCCTCAAACCGACATCTTGGCTATTGAACACTTTAAATAGGCCTTGTGCAGCAGATTTATCTAACAAAACAAATTATTTGATTTCTTGATTGCTGTTTCCATGAATGTTGATAGTGGATCAAGCAAAATGAAGTCTTTTCTCCATATGCAAAGGTTTTCAATTGTGTGGAAAAGATAACTTCAGCCTTTTCTCCATTTATCATGATGTTATTTACTACTCTAGGGGTGAAGATTTTTGTTTTCTTTACACTGAGGTGCAATCCATACCAAAGGCTGTGATCTTTGTTTTTCATCAGTAAGTATTTTAAGTACTCTTCATTTTCAACAAGCAAGGTTGTATTATCTGCATATCACAGGTTGTTAATGAGTCTGCCTCCAATCTTGCCATGTTCTTTTTCATATAATCCAGCTTCACAAATCATTTGCTTAGCATACAGATTGAATAAGTATGGTGAAAGAATACAACCCTTTAGATAAAGTACACCTTTCCTAATTTTAAACCATTTAATGTTTCCTTGTCTTGTTCGAAAAGCTGCCTTTTTGATCTTTGTACAGGTTCCTCATGAGCATAAATTAAGTGTTCCAGAATGCTCATACCTCGCAATGTTATCCACAGCTTGTCATGATCCACACAACTGAAAGTTTTTGCATAGTCAACAAAATCTCTGCTTTCAGCCAAGTTTAAGTCAGCAATACTATTCCTCCTTTCATGCCCTCTTCTGAATCCAACTTGAAGATCTGGAAGGTCAATGTATAGTAACAGCCATTTTTTAAATTCTCTTTAGCAAAATTTTACTTGCATGTGACATTAATGATTTCCACATTCTATTGGGTTACCTCTCTTTGCAAAAAAATATGGACCATTTCCAATCAGTTGGCCAGGTAGCTGTCTTCCAAATTTCTTGGCATAGTTGAATGAGTGCTTCTAGTGCTGTTTCAGTTTGTTGAAAGATTTCAATTTGTATTTCATCAATTCCTCAGACCTTGTTTTTTGCCAATGCCTTCAATGCAAGTTGGGCTTCTTCCTTCAATACCATTGATTCTTGATTATATGTTACTTCTTGAAATGGTTGAACATCAACCATTTCTTTTTGGCACAGTGACTCAGTGTATTATTTCCATCTTCTATTGATGCTTTCTGTATCATTCAATATTTTACCCCAACAATCCTTCATACTGTTTTCTAGAGTATACAAATTATTATAATGTATTCCAACGGATTGCATGCCATTGTAAAGGATAATAGAAATGCTGCATGGTTTAAAGACAAATAAATTAGTGCTATTTCAGGACGGGTGATGAGAATCACAACAACTAGCAGATTTAATTGGATCTCCTGGTGTGGAGTTGTGGGGTAAGCACTGGACTGCTAACGCCAAGGTCACTGGTTCAAACCAGTTCTTTGGAAATCCTATATAGGGTTGCTGTGAGTCAGAACCTACTCTATGGCACTTAGCAAACAACAACATGAGTTGCAGTTGACTTGACAGCAACATACCTAACAACAACAGTATTGTCATTAAAATTCAAGGGATAATCAGGATGGGGAGGTTATTCTGAAATACAGTTATTCTTGTCCTTCTAATTCCATCATTGCTTTAAAAAGTATTCTTTAAAGTAATCTGATTATCCTTTAGCATATGTAATTAAATCATTGTTAGAAAATCCTCAGTTAATTCCTTTGTTTCAGTTCTTCTTCCTTCATTTATCTCCCTTCTTCCCTTCATTCCGTTTTCCTTTCTTCCCTCCCTCATCTCTCTTTGTCTTTTCTTTCATCAAATATTTATTTTTTAGGGCCTACCAGATGCCTCCTTAGGTGCTTGTATTAGCTTCATGAAATCAAATTACTCACCTTCTCAGAACCATATGACTGAATTTAATGGAAAGACCTTGGGTCAGGAAATATTCAGCAAGGACAGTTTCCAACAGAGCTCCTACACAGTTCCCCAACAGAGATACCATCCTTCACAGTGTCTTCAGTGGGAAAATGTTTTCTTAACCACTCAGAGCAATGCAGCTGGATTGATTGGCAACAAAGAGTGTTAAATGACTTTATAGTCATTGGTACAAAGTTAGTTTGGCTATGGAGGAAGCAAAACCTCCCTTGTTTAGTATTAAATAGTGTAGAGTGTCCTCCTGTGTCCAGAAAACCGAATAAAGTACATAATTTATTTCTGGAACCCCAAAAATGCTGAAAAGCAAAGCATTAAGCATAAAGGTGCCACCCTAGATATGTGATGAGTTTACTCAATTTGAAGACTATTTTTGCTAGAAAGTCACATCACCCACTTTTCAGTTTATGATGTTTTGAGAGTTTGCAAATATTCTTAAGAGTCTAATTTTTCCTTGAATGCTTATAATATAAAAATTAATCAATTTTCACATCCCCTTGGGTAGGAAGAACAATTGTTGTTGTTATTGTTAAGTGCCATCAAGTCGGTTCTGACCCTTAGCAACACTGTGTAAATTTTCCAAGTACCAGCTAGTGAGCTTGAACCACCGACCTTGTGGTTTAAACCTACTTTGTAGTCTAGCACATTAGCACACGTGCTACACCAGCATGGAAAAAACAATATAAGTAAGATTAATATGTTACTAAATTACTGGGCACTGTCGGTTAATGCGCCAGACTGCAAAGCCATTTAAACTGCAAGGTTGGGGGTTCGAGCTCACCAACTGCTCCATGGCTGGGATAAAACATACCTTAGTCCTCAGAAGTGACATCTTTACTCGTTAACACTTGGAAATAGTCTTTTGCTGCAGATTTGCCTAATACAATATGTCATTTGATTTCTTGACCATTGACCATTACTTCCATGTGAGTTGATTGTAGATACAAGCAAAATGAAGTGTTTTACAACGTCAATCTTTTCTCCATTTTCAGGGTGCTATTTACTGGCCAAGTTGTAAGGTTTTTTTTTTTGTTGTTGTTTTTGCTTTTGTTTTTATACTTTGTTCATATTTGTTAAGTGCAGTCAAGTCAATTTTGACTCATACTGCCCATTTGTAGAGTTTCTGATCTGCTGCTATTGGGTTTGAATAGCTGATCTTGTGGTTAGCAGACCAGTGCTTATCCAACAGCACCACAATTTACTTATGTGGTTAAATAAAACAAGCATTTATTGATTTTTTATTTTGCTAGTGTTTTTTCCTTTTGCTCATATGAACCAAAAAATCAAATCCATTGCTATTGAATTGACTCTAAGTCTGCAGAATAGGGTTTTCATAGAGTCCTGGTATGGTGCTGGGGGTTAAAGTGCTGGATTGCAAGCTTGTTTGAACTGCAACATCTGCAGTTCAAGGTCACCAGCTGCTCCTCAGAAACCCTATACAGGATCGCTATGGGTCAGAAATGACTCGATGGCACTTAACAACAACATAGTGTTTTCATAGCTTTGACATTCAGAAAGTCATTACCAGTGACTTCAAACTTTCAACATTTCAATGAACAGTTTGTGTACCCAAGGATTCCTTTGGTATACATTAGTCATTATTTTACCTTTAAAACATGCTTCGAAATGGTGTATGGTACCAATATGATATTTAGATGAAGGGAGTGTTAGAAAATCAGAGCACAATTTATATTTGAAATTCGTATGTGTTATGCCTATGCAAAATCTAATATTATTTTCCTTGTTTTGAGCAGCTTTCAAAATAAAATTAGATGAAAAGTTTCAGGGAACACAAATGGACACTCATAGGCTTTTTGAGTGAACCAGTTTTAAGAGTATGCTCTGTTAATGAGACAGTCACAAATTCATTGGATCTGTGCTTAAAACTGTAAATACTTTGAGTGAAGTCTATTAATGGTATGCCTTTCATGCAACTGACATTTTAAGACCCTTTCTGATTTCAAAAATTGTGGGCATTAAAGAAGTCTTCTTACTCCTGAGAATTGATTTCATACACAACAGAAACTTATGATGAATTCTCTCCCACTGTGGGAATTCCCCATGAATATCTGAGGGTAAGAATTGGCTCAGATAAAGAATCTTTCATGAGCTCTCTCCTATACAAGTAAGATTTGTGCATTAGAAATAGGTAGTACTACATAAAATTCCTAGTCTCTTTTGTGTTCTAACCATTTGGCAAGGATATAACTAATGTGAACAAACCAGCCAGGAAATACATTTTTTTCTATGACTTTGTCCACTCATTTATATCTCTTTAAAAAGTACTTCTCCCATATTGCAAAGCTAAGAATTCCCAATTTCTGATTCTATAGCTGTCTTAAACTATAACACTATATTTTCTTTGTATAGCGTGCCTGGCATTTGGGAGTGTTTTGCTTTCATACAACTGATAAGCTCATATTTTCTTTTGTTGTAAATAGCATGAAGATTCAATTGAGGACAACAAACACAATTTGATAATCTGGCATGACAGACAGCATATGGATGGCTGATAATGAACTGTGTTATAATTCTCAGTGTCTTTTCATTGATTCTTGACCTGTTAAAAACTTAGCTTCTGAAAATCTATTGGGGTGCACCTAATTGATACTAATAGGCAGAAACCATTATTGTTGTTGTTGTTGTTAAGTGCCGTCGAGTCGGTTCCGACCCATAGCGACCCTGTACAGGGTTTCCGAGGGTGTAAATCTTTACGGGAGTAGAAAGCCTCGTCTTTCTCCCGCAGAAACCATTATTATATGGCTGTAAATGAGAAGTATGTTTCATATTTGTTTGAAGATGTGCTATTACTTGTGACCATATTTCATATCTCATGGGATCTGGTTATATCTTAGATTTTTCTTGGTTTACTATCACAAATTAAAATAACAGATTTTCTCACATAATAAAAAGCAATTCAAAAATAAAATGTTGACTGGAATACTTTGTTAGACCTCTATTAAAACACAGATTAACTCATTTAATGTATCCCAATAATTATTTATAAATACCCACTGTGATCAAAGAAGATAGAGTTCTATTATTATGGAGTTTATATCCTGGGGAATGGACTGAATAAAATAAACAATGAAACAAATAAATAAGAATAAAACATTCATTATAAAGATTCAAAGCTAATTCAATAGATGTTCATGGGTGGCCATTTCAGCATGGCAGCCAGACATGAGTAGGCTTGAGGTCTTTCTCTAGAGTAGGCATTAGCCTGAGAGAACTATGTAGATCAATGGAACAAGAACTTTGTACTCCAAAAGGTGAAGATCTGACTAGGATCCACATGTGTAGAAGAACTTGGAAAACTCAAGGAAGAGAAAGAAGGCCAAAATGATCAGTCATGGCTGTTGAGTAGAAAAATGGCAGGAAATAAATACAGAGAAAACCTTGTCCTGATGACATTGGGCTGCATAAGCCACAATCAGACACTTGGACTTCATTTTAAACACAAGAGGAAGCCATTGGACTGCTTTAATTAATTAACTGAATTAAATATATTTGGTAAAATATAATGAAGTATAATTTCATATACTTCTGATATTATGACTGATGTATTATAAATAATTGTCTTCCAATGTTGTTGAATTTCTTTATGCTTCTTAGAAATTAATCTCACATCTGATTTGAGAAATAGACAGTTTTGTGAAGTAATAAATATTAGCATACAGATAATCATCTGTTATTTAGTAATAACATTCCAAAAATAAATTAGAAATGTTATTTTTACATGGCAACTGTGAATAGTTGTCAGAAAAACAACTCAAAAATTTTGTTTAATAATCTATAAATTTAAGAACAGAGAATTTGTAAAAACAATGCTTAAATATTTATTTGTCTTGCACAAATGTTAAAAAACATTCTTTGCTGCTGCTGATAGATATGTTCATATTTTAGTGGTTTGGTATTTTATCACATAAAAACATCTTAACTGAAGGCAACATTATATAAAAGTTATTTCCTTTGGCAATCTTAACCAATTTTAAATAAACTCAGGAAAGAAAATAACATTAAACAGGATTCATTAGCTGTATATTACACTTTGTTTGGTGAATATTATTAGATAATCTATTTGTTTGGTTGGTCATTTAGTGTTAGCACCTATGGAGGATTATCAGATGGGTATACCATATTGACAACAACTGAGGTAAAGGATTATGTTGTTGTTGTTACGTGCCATTGAGTCGTTTCCGACCCATAGCGACCCTGTATAGGGTTTCCGAGGGTGTAAATCTTTACGGGAGTAGAAAGCCTCATCTTTCTTCCGCGGTGCAGCTGGTAGTTTCGAACCGCTGACCTTAAGGTTCGCAGCCCGATTTGTAACCACTACGCTACCAGAGCTCCTTGAGGTAAAGGATAGAGTAATAAATAATAAAGCTGGTTTAAGGTTTAGTAGGCCTATTTCTGCCTATTTAACTAGAGAGCTATACAAACAACATAAAGTATGTGGAGTCAATTTCTTAATGTGCAAAATGACAGGATCTGAGTAGGCAGTAGTTTTAAAATTCTGGCCTATAGACAAATGTCAAGTTGGTTGCATCAGAATAATTGAGAAAAACTACAGGTCGGTTTGAACTGCAAGGTTGGTGGTTCAAATCACCAGCCTTTCCTAGGAAACACTATACAGGGTCACTATGAACGAGAACTGACTCAAAGGCATTTAACAACAAACAACTTCCCAGATTAAAAACTCATAAATACTTATTTAAATGTCCAGAGTAGAGCCCAGGAATAGATATTTTTAATAAGCAGCACAAGAGATTCTGATAAGTAGTCATGTTTTAGAACTTTTGGACTAAATTGTTGCTTGCCCTGTAGTTGGCTCTGACTCTTAGAGACCTTAAGCACAACAGAA
This sequence comes from Chrysochloris asiatica, assembly GCF_000296735.1. Taxonomy (NCBI): domain Eukaryota; kingdom Metazoa; phylum Chordata; class Mammalia; order Afrosoricida; family Chrysochloridae; genus Chrysochloris; species Chrysochloris asiatica. Next base: position 5,037,874 of record NW_006408609.1, on the reverse strand, counting down.
AAAATTGTGCTCAGTCCTACACGATCTTCTTGATCATTGGCATGTTTAAGTTCATTGTTGCAGCTATTTTGGGAATATGCAAATGAAACCAAACCAAACCCACTGCTGTCAAATCAACTCCAACTTATAATGACCCCATAAGGCAGGGTAGAATTGTCTCAGAGGGGTTCTTAGCACTAGAATTGTAATAGGGAAATCCTGGTGTGGGGCTGTAGTATAAACACTGGACTGCTAATCACAGGCTGGCGGTTCAAACCCCCAGCCACTCTGGAAATCCTGTACAAGATACAACAACAACAACTAGAATGGTAGCAGACTGCAACATCTACATAGAGGTTGGTGCATTCAAACCCCAACTTTTCTGCTAATAGCTGAGTGTTTTTACCTTTGTGCCATCAGGGTTTCTTATTGAAATTTGGACTCCAAAATAGTTTTTTTTTTAACAAAACAAAACAAAACAAAAGAACTAACCTTTAAATACTATGCTTCCTAAGCAATTTCTAGGAATTTTCACAATATAAATTAAGTCACTTTTGGGAATTTGGTGCTCAAGGTCTTTAGGACACTTTGCTTTTTGGAAGTGAGCTCATGCTCCTATAGGTTAGTAGTATCCCATGGAGATACATTTACAAATATCTCAAAACATCTGACTTTTCCCATTCAATTAGACTTTAAAAGAAAGGCACTTAAATTTTCATGCACTTTATTCAGCCCAGCCATTTCTTCTCAGATTTCATTATGTTCAAAGATTTATGTGTAAGAACATTCTTCACAGCTTATTTTATAATAGGAACTATTTTAAAGCAAGACAAAGACTGGAAAAATAAATTCTGGTCAAGCAAATATAATATTAATATAATATTATACTCTTGTAGAACTAAAGATAATGTTCTATAGTGACATTTATTAACATGAAAAATGCCAAATGGATACATTGTCAATAAAATAGAAAATTACAAAATGGTATTATCCTATGTTAGTAAAAACAAAAGAAAACAAAAAGATGAAGAAAATTTTAAAAACCCTCTATCACAAAACTCCTGAATACTGAATTGTGATTCCTCTCTCCAAAGAGATATGATTATTAAAGATTATTCTGTATTTGATTGTCTTGGATGAAGCGATTTTTCTTCAAGATGTATATGTATTACATTTATATGTATTATTATATGTACAATTTATACCTCACAGCAGGTATAAAATGGAGCAGCCACATGAAGACAGAGATTATTGCTCTCTGTCTAATAATCTAACTAGATATTTTCAACACTGTACAACTGTTGTCAGCACTGCAAGGTGTAGCATACATAGCAGATAATCTTGCCAAGAGAAGGAGTAGTAAATATCACAGTCAAAAATCCATATGTGCATGTTGTTGTTATGTGCCGTGGCGCATGGAGCCTTCTATTTTTCAACCGTTGACTTGGCGATACCCATCAGTATGGATCAGCTTTACCTATGCATGATTTCTTGGTAAAACTTTTTCATTTCAACTCATCTTTTGTCAGTAATTATTTGTTTTCCCCCATTTTTTATGATGTGACTTTAATGGAATTATGCTTCAGCAGTTCAAAATGAAATGTTTAATTATATTTAGCTTCAATTACAGTTATTAATTGATCCAAGTTATTAGCATGACACCTGAAGGGGACTAGTTACATAAAAATGGTAGGAGAAAATTGCTTGAGTATTGCATTGACATGTGCTAATAATCTATACGGATTTCCTTTTACTACTTTGATTAAGTTTCACAGCTTTGGAGCTTCCTATTGGAAGTATAGATGGCCAAGAAAATGTCTCAGACATGCTGGGAGAACATGCTTATATTTTTTCACATGCAAACTGGTAACTTCTCCATTCACCAAAAAAAATATATTCCAACCTCCACTGAAAATATAGACTAATTTTCTTGAATTGTCACTATATAAGTATTCCATAAGGCTATAGTTATTTCAAAATTAATCATTTAAGTTATATATTTGTTGTTGTTGTTAAGTGCCGTCAAGTCGGTTCCGACCCATAGCGACCCTGTATAGGGTTTCCGAGGGTGTAAATCTTTACGGGAGTAGAAAGCCTCATCTTTCTCCCGCGGAGCAGCTGGTAGTTTCGAACCGCTGACATTAAGGTTCGCAGCCCGATTCGTAACCACTATATGTTATTTATTTACACAATATGTCATTTATATTGTATCCGCTATTTAATCCAATTAAATTCTTTATAGAAATTATAAGTGATTTAAAAAAAATAATTGAGGCATGATTCTGTCAAGATGATTAAATGGACCTTTTGCTAATGTTCCAGTTGAAGCATAGAATCTTTCAGTGACATATACCTGTAATCATGTAAGATCTGAATACTCTTTTCTAGTAGGTGTAACTCACTTCACCTGACTGATGAAGAGAGATTAGTATCTCTTTTATCATTTAGACATTAATGAACTTTCAGTCTTAAACAACAGAGTTTCCCATTCATCTTTCCCAAAATGATTAATTCTTGTTTAACTTATATCCTAAGTATTATTTTGTTGTATAATGAGAGAATCTCACATTTTCTATTAAAAAAAACAAACAAAAAACAACTAAGAGAGAGACAGGTGATTGTAGATTCATGGAATCTGAATGATGAAGTTAAAGACAATATTCAACAAAAATGCAATTTTCAGTGGTCTCTTTGTATTAGGTGACAAATCTTTCCTATGGACCTTGGGTAATAGGAACTGTAAGCATTTTTGGTAAGGAGAAACCATAAACGCTACAGACCCAAATATGACGGGTGTCAGCTTTTCTTTCTGGTGGCTCTAATGGTCCACTCATATAGCCATTTGCCTCCATCGCTCAGTGTTGTACCACTTCCCCAGTGTTGTCAAGTTTAGCACTAAATATTTGGTTCTCTAAACTAAAATCCTATCACTTAGACCAGTTGAAAGGTAAATAGAAGGTGTCATTTACTCTTCCACAGTAGGCTTTATACGTTTACATTGTATTATTTGGTAATCTTTTGACAACTAGTAGAAATGCAACTCAACTAGTTTGAGCTAAAAAATAAGGGGGGAGCAGGGCTTTTGTTACAGCTAGTAGGTTGTTACGGATCCTGTGACGCGACTCAGATAATATCAAGTCTTCTTGTGTGTGTCTCTCTTCTCTAGCCCCCAGGATCTATTTCCTTCTTTCTCTCTTCCTGTCCACACTTTATTTCTATGTGTCTTCTTACAATGCATCTAACAGAGTGCCTCCCAAATGAAAGCAACATATGTCCCAGTTAAGTAAAGTGCACATCCAGGCATTAATCCTTTGCTTTTATTAAATGCTGTGAAGTTGGTTCCAACTCCTACTGACCCTGTATAGGATTTCCAAAAAGCAGCTGGTGTATTTGAACCACCCAGCTCCAGTTAGCCATACAATGCTTATCCTACAGTACCATACTGGGGCTCTGACCAATTAAATAGCAACCATAAAATTATTGTTATTAGCTGTCATTGAGTTAGCCACTGACCCATGTTAAACTTACACACAATGGGATCTGACCGTATTAATCCCTAGGATTTTCATTGGCAGCTTGGAAGTAGATAGCATGGCCTTTACTCTGAGTCTGCTTGCTTAGGTTGTTGTTGTTAAGTGCCGTTGAGTCAGGTCCGATCCATAGCAACTCTGTATAGGGTTTCCGAAGAGCAGCTGGTGAGGTTGAACCACCAAGTTTACAGTTCAAATGGCTTTGCAGTCTGGCGCATTAACCCACAGCGCCACACCAGGACCCCACCTGCTTAGGTTGTTGTTGTTGTTAAGTGCCGTTGAGTCGGTTCCGACCCATAGCGACCCTGTACAGGGTTTCCGAGGCTGTAAATCTTTACGGGAGCAGAAAGCCTCATCTTTCTCCCGCAGAACAGCTGGTAGTTTCGAACTGCTAACCTTGAGGTTCGCAGCCCGATTCGTAACCACTACGCTACCAGAGCTCTTTATATAGCACTGTTAAAATTGAATCAGCATTATAGCAACATGCAATCCTAAGCTGACAGATGAGTGGTGGCTGTGTATGAGCTGCATTGGCTGGGATTGGAACCTGAGTCTCACTAATGGAAGGAGCAAATTCTACCATTAAACAAACTACTATTGCTCCCAACCCATACAATTGTTGCTTTGAGCCAGGGTGTTGGTTCCAATAGATAGCAACCCTGTAGAGGGTTTCTGAGGCATGACTGCTGGATTTGAGCTACTGGCCTTGTGGTTAACAGTCCAGTGCTTATCCTGCACCAAGACTCTAGCCATAGAATGTTGTTATTGTTAAGTGCTGTCGACTCAGTTCCAAACCACAGAGACCATGTATAGCGTTTCTGAGGAGTGGCTAAAGAGTTTAAACAGCCGACCTTGTGATTCAAACACACTTTTGGTCCAGTGCCTATCCTATAGCGCCACACCAGGACCCAACTGTAGAAGAGGAGTTCCCAAAGAAGGGTATTCTTGTGAAGACAGACAATAATTGTCCACCACATGAATGATAAATATTCTTTTTAAAAAATAGATATCATAGTAGAATATTAATATAGTGCCTTACTTTTGGAGTCCTGGTATAGCACTGCAGGATAATGCACTAGATCACAAGATCATTTTAAGCAAGGTTGGCTGTTCAAACCCACCAGCAGCTACTCGAAAACCCTCGAGAGGGCTATTATGGGTTGGAACCAACTCAAAAGCACATAATAGCAACAACAGCCTTACTTTTACCATCTTAGCCAAAAACCGTAAGTGAAAGGAAAAGTTACATTGATTTTATTTAAAAGGCAGAACGGTACTTTCATTGTCAATACGAAGAATTGAGGATAGACAATGGTACCTGCTTGTGATCCTCTGATGTCGGTAATTTGATGTATTCCTGTATCTGTGTGTTGCTGTGGATAAAGCACTGGATTGCAAGGTTGGTTTTAACCAAAAGGTCAGTGGCTGAAACTCACCAGTGGCTCATTGGAAACCCCATCCAGGGTCACTATGAGTAGGAACTGACTCAATTACGCTGAACAGCAACACCTACCTGTGTTTCCCAGTAGGTTATACATTAGCAGTAGAAACCGACTCCATGGCACATAACAACAACCATCAGAAGAATTTAAACATCACAGAGGAATTTCAAACTGAGAAGCACTGAGTAATAAAAAGATGGAAAGAGTACTTGATAAAGAAGTTTAAAAAGGAAACATTTCCTCAATATGAAAGAATGTAAGAACTTCCTTCTAAGAGTGAATTGGGTTGCACAGTATCTTCTGTTTTTCCCATTTTTAGTTGATTCTTAAATTTCTTTTCTGTGTGTTATTTGGACAAAAAAAAAACTTGTTTAAATTTTTTTTTTATACGTGTGCATTTATTATAAAAGTTTTTTAAAAAACTCTTTAAGCATTTCTTTCCTACTTAACTCTTTATTTTAAGTCCCCGATGAGACACCATGATGTTTATTTCCTCTATGTGAAATGTACATTTGTTCTTTGGAAAAATGTGGTCTACTCCTAATTTCATTTCATTTCCTAAATAAGAAGACCCATTAAAAAGCAGACATCTGGCGTAGTAGAAAGCACTTAATGCTGTAGTTCCCAAGGAATGCTCTCCTTCCTCTTTAAATATGTATGACTCCTTGTTTTGGTAATCTACTTTACCCTGTCAAAATAGAATCAAATAGAACGTGTGTGACCTCTTCCCCCTTCTAACCTAGGAAAATGATTTCCAAGATCATTGAGGTGTACAATGTACCAAAGCCTTCACTTTATATTTTATACATTGCCAGTTACAGAAACTGAGAGTTTAGGTGAAACTACTTTGTGAACAGCTATGCTCTTTTACTAATAAAGGCAATTCTATGAGCTTTAAATAGTTCAACTATAAAGAATGAATTTAAATTTGCTAAAAATAAGCTTTGAAAAGAGTATGAGAATATCTCTACCTTTTTGATTTTTCATAAAGGAAAGGGCTCAAGTTTTTTAAGAGTCATCTCAGCAGTTGTCTATGCATCAGGCTCGTTATTTTATGTATACCGAGAATATAGCAAGTCAATAACTTGTCTTCCTAATGGAAGGAAATAACTAAGTCAGGCATTCCGGTCTACCTTTTTTTTTCCCTTCCCTCAGATTATGCATATTGTTGTTGTTATTGTTGTCAGGTGCCATCAACTGGTACCGACTCATAGTGACCTTAGGCACAGCGAATTGAAACACTGTCCTATCCTGGGCCAACCTCACTACTGTTGCCAATTTTGGATCCATTGATGCTGCCACTTGGCCAATCTATCTTGCAGGTCTTCCTCATTTTCTCTGACCCTCCACCTTACCAAACATGATCTCCTTCTCCAGTGACTGGTCCCTCCTGACAATATGTCCGAAGTATGAGAGACGAAGTTTGGCCATCTTGGCCTCCAAGGAGCACTCTGGCTGCACTTGTTCTAACACGGATCTATTGGTTCTTTTGGCAGCCCATGGCACTTTCAATATTCTCTAACACCACAACTCAAATGCATCAAATCTTCTACAATCATCCTTATTCACTGTCCAGCTTTCACATGCATATGAGGCTATTGAGAATACCATGGCGTGGGTCAGGCACATCTTAGTCCTCAAGCTGACATCTTTGCTCTAAAACACTTTAAAAAGGGCTTGTGCAGCAGATTTGCCTAATGCAACAGGTTGTTTGATTTCTTGACTGCTGCTTCTGTGAGTGTTGATAGTTGATCCAAGAAGAATGAAGTCCTTGACATTCTCCATTGATAAAAATGTTGTTTATTGTTCCAGTGGTGAGGATTTTTGTTTTCTTTACATTGAGATGCAATCCATACCGAAGGCTGTGCTCGTTGATCTTCATCAGTAAATGTTTTAAGTGTACTTCACTTTCAGCAAGCATATACTTGATATCAATTTACTTCTTTGAGGTTTATATCAAAATTCACCAGCATTAAGTTTTCCATGTTAAAATAGTTCAGAGGTAAATACCTTAACTCTTCCTACAGATTCATGATGAAATATGCATAGTCCAGATAAAGATATCTGTGCTATCTTGACTAAAATGCCCAAAAATGTTTAAACCTTCAATATAAAAATATGTTTTTATATTGTTGTTGTTGTTAAATGTCATCGAGTTGATTCCGACCTATAGCAACCCTGTGTAGGGCTTCCAAGGAGCAGCGGGTAAGCCTGAACTACCTACCTTTCAGTTTAAACAACTTTGAGTCTGACACAGCGCCACATCAGGACTCCAATTATATATTAATATATATTTATATGCAAATGTTGTCAAAGTTACCCTGTATAGGGTTTCCGAAGAGCAGTTAGTGGCTTTGGACTACTGACCTTGAGTTAGTAGTCTAGTCTTTACCCTACAGCACTACACCAGAATTCCAAATATGTAATTATACTATATATAAAAATATACACATATGTACATATATATGTATTATATATAGTGTTAAGTTCCATCGAGTTGTTCTAACTCATAGTGACCTTGCATTGTGTTTTTGAAGAGCAGCTGGTGAGTTTGAACTGCTGACTTTGCCATTCAAATGACCCTATGGTCCAGGGCTTATCCTACAGTGCCATACAGGACCCCATATATATATATATATATTGTTATTCTAAGTGCCACAGAGTCAGTTCTGATCCATAGCGACCCTGTATAGGAGTTTTGGAGGCTTTAAATCTTTATGGAAGAAGAAAGATTCATCTTTCTCTCGAGGAGCTGCTGGTGGGCTTGAACCAACAACCTTGTGGTTCTCAGTCCTGTGCTTATCCTACAGAGCGACCATGCTCCTCAGAAGCCAATCATTTCCTGGAAAACCGGATACAGGATGCTATGAGTTGGAAATCACTCAACAGCCTTTAGCAACAATAACTCCTGCAAAGATTTAAAAAATCTTGGAAACCACAATACAGAGTTACCATGTGTCGGAATTGACTTGAAGGCACTTAACAACATATTTGTACAATAGTCTCTTTGGGAAACTGTAACATAAACTGTGTTTTGTATAGATCATATTTGAGGTCAGCACAATATATTTCAAGGGCAAAACAACTTCCTTTTATCCTCTTCTACATTTTTTGGTTGTATATTTCAATGTCTTAAGGAAGCTCTGGTAGCATACTGGTTACGAGTCGGGCTGCCAACCTCAAGGTCAGCAGTTCAAAATTACCAGCCGTTCCACGGGAGAAAGATGAGGCATTCTGCTCCCGTAAAGATTTACAGACTCGGAAAACCTGTGCAGGGTCACTATGAGTCAGAACCGACTCCATGGTACTTAACAAGGAAGATCATAGAAGAATTGATGCATTTGAGTTATGGTGTTAGAGGAGAATATTCAAAGTGCCATGGGCTGCCAAAAGAACAAACAAATCGGTGTTGGAAGAAATGCAACCAGAGTGCTCCTTGGAGGACAAGATGTCCAAACTTCATCTCTCATACTTCGGACAGATTGTCAGGAGGCACCAGTCACTGGAGAAGGATATCATGTTTGGTAAGGTGGAGGGTCAGAGATAAAGAGGAAGACCCCCAGTGAGATGGATTGGTAGAGTGGCAGCATCAGTGGGCTTAAGCATTGCAACACTTGTGATGTTGGCCCAGGACCGGGCAGTATTTAGCTCTTTGTGCATAGCATCACTATGAGTCAGCACCAACTCTATGGTACCTAACAACAACATTTCAGTGTCACCAAATTGATTTGGTTAGCTTTGTGTTTTGTTATTATTCTACATAGCTGAGTTTTCTATGACAGTTCTTACAGATATAATATTCAGCCTCCTTGATGCCTGAAAGTTTTAAGAGGGGAAAGTATATATTTTTACTCTTGGAATCTATTTAGTTTTTTAAAATTTTTGTGTAAATGAGACTCTGTCACATTTATGCTTGAAGGTTTTTTTAAAATATCAATTGCCAATGAGCCAGTGGCCCCATGTCTGTGCCCCATAGGGTTTTCCATGGTGGACTTTTCTGATGCAGATAGCTAGACTTTTTTTCCTAGTCACTTGAACCTCCAACTTTTCAGTTAACACCTCTTAGAGACTATAATGAGCTCTGGTGAGTTGCTGAAGACTAAGCACTGGACTGACAACATCAAGGTCGTGAGTTCAAACCCTACAGCTGCTCTTGGAAACCTTATATGATATGGAAACCTTATATTAGTTGGTTCACTATGAGTTTGAACGTTTTGAGAGCACACAAGAGACTATATAATTCTTTAAGATTGCTGTTGTTAAGCACTTTGGACTCTGTTCTGACTCATAGCGACCCTGTATAGGGTTTCCTAGGAGCATCTGGTAGGCTTGAACCACCGACCTTGTGGTTAGCAGATTGTTGTTGTTGTTATGTGCTGTGGAGTCGGTACCGACTCATAGCGACCCTGTACAGGGTTTCCAATGCTGTAAATCTTTACAAGAGCAGAAAGCCTCATCTTTCTTCCATGGAACAGCTGGTGGTTTCAAACTGCTGACCTTGCGGTTCGCAGCCCGATTCATGGATACTTAATGATAATTTAGGTACTTTCTAACAAATGATCTTCAAAAAGTAACAATGCTCAATTTGAATAGTAATTATATTCTCTGACACTGTCTATTAATGTGTTTTCAAGTAATGGGATGCCTATTAAGGACATATTTCCTTTGTTGTTGTTAAGTGCTGTTGATTCTATTCTCACCCATAGTGACCCTGCATAGAGTTTCTGAGGAGCCACTGATGACCTTGAACCACTGAACTTGCAGTTCAAATGGCTTTGCAGTCTGACAAATTAACCCACAGCGCCAAACTAGGACTCCTTTGGTGGAAAGGAAAAGGAATGTAACCTTGCACAAAATTTGGAACTTATTTATCCTACAGTCCCACTTGAAAGGCAGTGTAGTGATTTTTTTTCTTTTGCAAACTACCAGTGTATAGATGTCACAGAGTTGAAAGATTGCTTAATTAACTAAAGTACAGAATTTATAGTATGCTTGGGAAAGAAATACCTAATTTAAGATTTCATATAAGATATGTTTTGCTTACTCATTTGCAAAGAAATAAAATGGAGAATATTTAATATTCTTTGGATTTATGATCTTGTAATACTACTAGTAATACTAACAAATGATCAGTATGGTTATTAGCAAGCATTGTACTGACTGTAGTACTGGGGTAAATCTATATTAATCCTAGATTTTATTCTATAACTTATTTGATTGAATTTTAGGGACAATGTGTGTGCTTGTCTCACTGTGTGTTCCTTTGTTTATTTATTTATTATTATTTTTAATGTTTTATTGTGAATTATGTGATAGTTTACATGGGAGAATATTAGTCTTACATTCATCCTATCGTATATCATTTTATTGCCATGGTTACAGTCCCCTCCATGCATCATCAACCAACCAAAGGGTACACACTGCAAGCCTGAACCTGGTCCTCAGCACACAGCTCCTCTCCCTCTCTGGGTAGGATCCTGCTCTCCGCTCTTCACCCTTGATGGTCCCAGGGACCTCCCCTACTAGACTGCAAAGTCTATCACTCCCCTCCTTTTGCTACACAACATCTATCTTTACATTTCCAACTCTCACAATCAGTCCTGATAACAATCATTCTCTATTGTATCACAAGAGACCTATCTGCATCTGCTTTCAGTAACCCTGCCCAGACAGATTGGATACTACTCGGTGGAGATTCTACCTTCCTCCAAGCCCTCTGGATCTAGGCTCCCTCCTGAAAACTTGTAAACCAGTCACTTCTTGCCTATGTAGCCCCCACCCCCCCATTTTGGGTAGCCAATGTCTAATTGGAGCTCTGGTAGCGTAGTGGTTACGAATTGGGCTGCCAACCTTAAGGTCAGTGGTTCGAAACTACCAGCTGCTCCGCGGGAGAAAGATGAGGCTTTCTACTCCCATAAAGATTTATACCCTCGGAAACCCTGTACAGGGTCGCTATGGGTTGGAACCGACTCGACGGCACTTAGCAACAACAACAACAATGTCTAATTTGCACATCCTTATCTACTATGCATATGGAGGGGGTGAGAATGATCCTCTTTGTAAAGATTTGTTCCCTCTTTTGAACTACTGCATCCACAGGTGTAGGTTAAGTTCATCAAATTGTATCAGAATACTCTTTTTTTTTTTCCTTCTCTTTCTTCTTCTACTTGAGCTCTGATCATCCAGTCGTTGAAGCCAGGTCAAGTGGGTATTATCTGCAAGTGTGGATGTTCTTGTGCATATGCCTTCTCCTCTTATCAGCTGGGTGCTTCACTCTCCATTCTAGTTCTCTGTGGCTATGTCACTGATTCTAGGACCGTGAGTCCCCAGTTCTTGCCACACTGATGGCTGACCAGGTCTCCACATGGGTTCACAGGAGTCTATTGTAGGGCTTAGTTTTTGGCTTCATTACTGTTTTTTCCTCATTTCCTCTTATTGGTGGTCAACGTGGTCACAAATCAGAGCATGTATTCCAACTGAGTCTTAGTCTTGGAAGGGGGTTTGACCTGAGGGGACCTAACCACTTGCCTTGATGTCTCCTGGAGAGCAACTTGCTTGTTCTTGTTGTTTGTTTGTTTTTTAAATAAATTCCTCATAAGAAGTTATTCACTAGATTTCATAGTACATTTGCTATATGTTGTTGTTGTCAGGTGCCATCGAGTCAGAATCGACTCATAGCCACCCCATGCACAGCAGAACGAAACAATGTCC